>NC_089688.1:34077500-34120000 GCF_031753505.1 Anomalospiza imberbis
GAGCATCTCCTGCTCTTCCACACCCCTGGGGAAAGCACACTGGGCTCTGAGCTCTCCTCATGTCCAAAGAGAGGTGACATCCTGCCTGCCTGTGATACAAAATGCTCTTGCCTCTGGCAAATCCCTTTTCCCAGTGAAAGCAGGGCTGAGCAGCACCAACACTCTGGCAGAGGTTGGCCAAGGAGGTTGCAGTGATGCTGGGACAGATCCTCCAGTGACCACGGAATAGGAAAGAAGTGGCACAGCCCCTCCAAATCCTGCTGCTTTCCAGAGTCGGGCAAGTCAGGAAGGTTCTCGTCAGTGTGCACAAACTGAGCAAAAAAAAAGAGAAAATTCTGGCCAGGGTTCATGGGAGAACTTTGATACCTCACACTCCTGCACAAACGCCCTTCACAGCCTCCGTGGATTTCTGGGACATCGTAGGAATCAGCTGTCAATTTCCTTTATGTAAATCATATGAAAATCTCTGTGGGCACACAGGAGAGAGGAGGAAGTGTGGTTATAAACACCCAGAAACACTACAGCTGTGAAGAGAAGGGCATAGAAATCTGCATGTGTTTTTATTCTAAACAAATTGATCATTAGCCACGGCCTTAATAGCAATTCACCATGCTGGACCTGATTTCAGAGCTGACAAAAAGCCATATTTCTAATTCATATTAGAGTATTTCAGTCTTTCCACACTCCTGATGCTCCTGGAGCATCAAAACCTGGACAGAAATGGACCTTCCATTTGTCTCACCACGTTCCTCTTGGGCCACGTTATTCCCACATCACTGAAAAAATACATCTTGTATTGTAGCATTGGGTAAGACCTACACAATGGGCTTAAAATCAGCCCCCTCATTGCAGATGGAGCTTGTCTTTGCCAGAACCAGCTGCTGGTTTCACAAGGCATTTTCCATGGAAATGAGCTCCGGAGAAGGAAGCTGTGGGAGTCTGTCAAGCACGCAGTAAACTCAGGTCTGAAGCGTGGCATTTCCTGATGCACATCCTTAATTACAACAACAGAATAGAGAGTGTGGAGGAGGAACTTTTACAGTGCATTAAAGGAAGGAGTGATAGGTGGTACAGCTGTCTGGATTTCCTTGGAAATACGAAGCAATATCATTTTATTAATTATGCTGAGGTAACTGGGAAAAAATTTAAATATAGAAGTACCTGAAATCAGTAATTGGCTGGAAAGATTCCCCCTCCCCATCCCCATCTTACTCTGCTGCTGTAGAAATTACCAACAAAATATATTCCACTTCATTTCCCATGACACTAAACACTTGGAATATGGTTCCACATCTTAATATTATTGAAAGATGAAGTGACATTATGAGAAAACCTAACACAGAGCTCCTCTCTTCCCGAGCAGGCAGTGCCAGCTCCATCTCCTGGAGTATGAACGCTCCCTTCTTTAGCACCTGGGAATGTGAAGGACCTGCTGCACAAAGCTGGTCTCAAATTAATTTTTCCCCTCATGCCTTTGTCCCGTGGTTGACTTGCAAAAATAAGGAATCAGCAGATTGGTTTTCGGCCTCCAAGATGAGCTGCTGGACTTCAGAGTTGTAGGCAAACAATTATGAAAATACAACAAAACTGTGTAAACCTGATCTTGCATCATGCAACATTGAATAATTTAGGGATAACACTCATTACCTGCAAAGGAGCATGTACATGACATGGATACAAGGAAAGCCAGGAGGAATGAGGCAACTCCTCTCCTAAATCACCTGGAAATCCCCAGCCTGGTGCTCCATGGAGAGGTTCCTCCAGCAGCCCTACAAAGAGCTGGATGAGCTCCCAGGTTGGGCACTGGCGGTTCATGCATCACAGATTGATCACTAAACTGGTGTGGAAATTCCCACTGAGGAAGGAGAACAGTGACGAGACGAATCGTGTTGTCCTCCAGCAAAAATTGGTTTGATGGATCAAAGTTGCAGAGCAACTGCCACTGCTAAGTTATGATTTTTATTTTAAATAGAATATTTCAGTTATAGGTGCAAAATATTTCTCTAGCTGTAAATGTAAGACCCACATCAATTGAAATGGAGTGTTGTAGGTCTGAAACATCCAGGATTTAATTGTCAAAAGCAAGTAAATTCTAGGTTAAATCTATTATTCCAGCCTTTTAATCCTGTGGGATAAAGGTAGTTGACAGATTATATATCCATCCCCACTCAAGAGGAACAGTAGGGCTGGCCAACAATAGGGTGGGAGTATTAAAGAATAATTTCCACCTTTTCCAAAGACATTTATTTCTGTTTTACAAGGCATAACCAGTTTATTTTGATGGCTACCAGACCCACTAATTTCTCTTGGAATCATGCAAAATGATTCCTTAAGAACCACCCTGCCAGGCAGCGCAGGAAACACACCTCAGAGTGGTTGTTAAAGATAAATTCCTTGGAAGTTTGACTTGGCATTCTTCAATTACTACTCTAATTATTCTTCTATTACTTAGGCAGTGAGCCAAAGGTTTCCTGGGTGCAGAGGAAGTTAATAGGGGAGATGAAGCAAGATTGTGAGGCCATGTCAGCATATGTTCATTAAAACCTGATTTCTTCAGCATTAAACTCACTTCTGGCACCAACATCGTCCTACTCTGCCTGTGTATTTAATGACAAAAAAAAAAAAAAAAGAATAATTATTTACAATATTTCCTGACCCAGTTTCTTTGGTTTTTTGTTCAGAACTGTACATACTTATTTTTTTTTTTAATGAGGAATTCATTGGGAAATCTACAGTAAAGAAGGTGCTGTCTCCTCTTCGTTGCTAGAAGGAAATTAAGGAGTTTCCAAAAGCTCCCCAGTAATCCCCACTGCTTTCCAGTGTTCAGCACTGGATATATATAATTACATATGAAAAAATTACATTTGAAGAAAGTTATTTGAGTTGCAAAGCCAAGTACTTGAAAGTTAAGAAACGGCATTTTTACCATTGCCTGTGCAATCCTGGTTCTTCCCACTTTTGTATCCAACTTCTAATATTAAAAGAGAGGGAATGGGAAAATATTACGTGGTTATGTAGTTCAAGATTGGATCGTAATGCACGTGCTCCTGGGAGCAGAAATGGGGTTGCAGACATATGTAACTGTAAATCTGGCATTCCTGAACATCCAGATCCTGCCTATCCAAACCAAATAACTTCCTTTAAACATATTTTAATGTAATTTCCTGGTTTGTTTCATTTCTAGGGGAATATTTATAAAGCAAATCATCTTATGCAGAGCTGTTTAAAATAATATTGATTTCTTGTGTCCAGCTCCCTTTGTTTTTTTTTTTTTTTCTTGGTGTTCCACACTTGCTCACCTTCTTTTTTGGGGAAAATACAGAAATATTCCCTCTCTGGAGGCACCTGGGGGTGTTAGGGAATGTTGGGAGAAGATGCAGGGATTAAGGGGATGTTGGGCCCCAGGGTCAGGGTCAAGATTCTTCAGAATTTCATAAAACCCACCTGTGACCTGGGAGCCAGGGGAGGGAAACTCCAGGAAAAAAAGCCAAAGGGGCTTCTTAAAAACCAGTTTATAACCCAGTTAAAGCTGAGAGATGTTTTGTGGGACAGAAAAAGGCCCTGAAGGCTTTCTCCCTGCCAAATTTCAAGTCAGATTTCTTGCAGCTGTTGGAGCTCATCCCAAAAAAAAAAAAAAACAGTCTTGGGAATCACCCCCAGCATGGAGGTGTGGGTGGCCAAGGGGCTCCTGCTGAGACAAAGTGAGGGGCTCTCCTCTGATTTTTTGAAGTCTGAGTTGTTTGCCATTGGTGGCAGAGGAAGAAGAAAATCATCTCTGAATTTCCAGCCACACAAGGCTCATCTCCAGCCCATCCCATTGGAATGGGATGGGGCATCAAAGGACAGACAGAAGGAAAAATCGATTGTAGATGTTGGAAACTGATCTAAATCCTTCCTGGACAATCTGCTTATTTAATATGTTCATTTAAATTCTCTTCACAGTCAAGGAAAATGAGAATTTTTAGAAAATAAATGTTTATTAATGCAAGTTAAGGGCAAAATAAATCCACTCCCTTCCTCCCTCTCTATCCCAAACTCTGACCAGAGAGGACTCAAACTGTTCTCAGCGCTAAATGTAAAAATCTATATATTTTTATTTCTTCTTTTTTTAAGTAGGCTTAACAAGAACATGATTTCATGGATCAACAATAAACAAGTTTTTTTAAAAAATTCCCTTTTAAAAATATGAAGGGAAGAAAAAGTATCAAGATAGCCAAATCTCCAGGATGTCTTACAGTATATTAGGTATAGATCCAACCTCAAGGAATTTTTATTAACCTCTCACTGCTTCCAAATTCAGAAAAATTTCCCCAAATCAGAGCTCAAAGTCCCACATCAGAAGCTGCCAAACACCTCAACACGACTGAGGACCGGGAATGGTGTTCCTGCTCTCCTCCAGCGTGGCTTGGAGCTGTGTCCTCACCCCATGGGGAGCCACAGTAGATTGCATCTCCGGCATTTTTCAGTGCACAATGTGGATATTTAGAGGCAAAACCTTGGATTCCACATCCCTGCTTCAATCTGCAGGGATCTGGAACTGAGGGAGGGTTTGGCCCTCAGCTGAATTTGGCAAGGAGCACACACGCCAGCACAAGAATCCTCCCTTCCCAGCCAGCCCTGAGCATTTCCCACCTCCAGAGCCCTTTCTCCTGAGGTGTGAAGTGACCTTTCCACACAATACTGGCAACCTGTCTCAAGCATTATTCCTTCTCTTGTGTCCTATTTGTTTTCCCACAGATGACCCCGCTTTAAACCACAGAGATGCAGAAGCCAGCGGGGTTTTGGGGGTGGTGGGAGCTGGGCGATCAGGGGTGCTTGTGCCCAACCTCTCCAGCCCTCCTGGCTGGGGTGGGTGCTACAGACTGAGCATCCTTGATGGGGGAACTGGTTCTGACTGGGGTCAGGCCAAGAACTTTGGAACACAAGCATTTGGGGTCAGGACTGGGGCTGATGCTGTTCAACTCCTCTGTCTGGGACGTGGACAGTGGGATCAAAGGACCTGTGACACTGAGCTGTGTGGGGCAGTCACAGGCTGGAGGGAAGGGGTGCATCCAGAGAGACCTGGACAGGCTGGAGAATTGGTGTGATGAAAAATTCCTCATGAGCCAGCAGTGAGTGCTCTCAGCCCAGAAACCAACTGAATCTTGGGCTGCGTCCCAAACACTGTGAAAGGACAAGGAGCAATGGGTATGAAATTGAAAGAGGGGGAATCTAGTTTGGATATTAGGAAGAATATCTTCCCTGGGAGGGTGGGCAGGCTCTGGCACAGGTGCCCGGAGCAGCTGTGGATCCTTGGCAGTGTCCAAGGCCAGGCTGGACATTGGGGCTTGGAGCAGCCTGGGACAGTGGAAGCTGTCCCTACCAGGGCAGGGGGTGGATGAGATGATATTTGAGGTGAATACAAGCGTACCCACAAATCAGAAACCTGCAAGGAGGGAAAACTGCATCCCATTAACTGAAAGCTGTTGTAGAAACCACACACCGTGTGCAAGTGATTAAACTGTGGCTCACCAGAGCCTGATTCTGAGCTGATTTTTCTGGCAGAAAAAAGAACCTCAGCCATCCCTAATTGTGAAGCAAAGGGATGGGGGAGGGCTTCATAGTCGCTTGTGTCACCCTCACCCATGAAGAACTTCATCCATGCGAACCCCACCAACACCTTCACCTCCAAACCCATCTGCCAACGTCAGGGACATCTCCCAGCTCCTAGAACACCTGCTCTGAAATCTCTGCTCATTGCAATTAAATATTTAGATGATGTTTCATGTATGAAAATTAGATTTTAGATGTGAATTAGGACTACCTTAATTATTACACTAAAACATGGAAATGATAGTATATTATTAGAAACATATTTTTCTTGCAAAACTGTGTTTGCAATCACGCCAGGAAAAAAAAAAAGTTATGAAATAGACTTTTTATAGTAGGTGTTAATTCTGAATAATTAGGATTAGGCACTGGGGATTTGCAACCCAAATAAAAATTTCCTAATTAACCCTTATATTGGCCCTAACAGAAAAGCCAAATAGTTCAGCAATAAAAAAAGAAAAATTAAAAAAAAAAAAAAGCTCTCCATATATATCAGTGGATGTCTATTAGTCTAAAACAAAATGGGATTTAAAGACACCTCCTGGAAAATATTTAAACACCTGACCAGAGCCATCCAGACAACTGGGATTTGGGTTTGCCATGATGTGATCTACATGATCCAGATATTTTAAGGTCACATCCCAATTAGGAAAAGTGAAACCATCTTGTGTCCTTTTCTTGACACTCTTTTAATGCTGAGGCTGCCTTGTTTAATTTATTTTCTAATGATTAATAGTCTTATTTGGGCTTTTTTTGATTTTTTTTTTATTGTCTAGATTTTCTTAAGTATCCCACGGCATGTCCAGGAAGTGATGTACTCATAGGAATAAGAGCTGGCAGTCTCTTGGGAAACATTCCAGCCAGGAGAGGCACACAAGAGCAGGGACTGGAGCCTCCTCAGCTTGGGCATCGCTTTTTGGAGCTGGGTTGGGCTCACGGCCAAGAGCCAAGAGATCAATCTCTCTTTTTGAAGTCCTCTGAAAGCAGCCCTGACCAGGAGCACTCCAAAGTGAGGGGGGAACAGAAGGAGGGCAGAAAATAATTCTCTTCCTCAGCCAAGGGCAAGAAGAGAACCACAGAATGTCCTGAGTTGGAAGGGACCCACAAGGATTGAGTTGAACTCCTGTGCCTGCACAGGATACCCCAAAAATCCCACCCTGTGCCAAACAATCCCGGAGCTCTGGCAGCCTGGGTGCAGCTCTTCTGGGCTCACATAACCGCTGAGACACTGCAGAGGATCTCCAGTTCATTTCTCTGCCCAAGGTGTTACAGCCAATGCATAAATCCAAGGTAAAATCCACCCTGCTCCAATTCCATATGTTTTAAAGCTTCTATTTTCATTTCCTACACAGACTTGGCAAACTGCAGAAATACGAGCTACACTTGAGCTGAAACAAGACCTGGCCAAACTTTGAGGTTGCCAGGGCCTGAGATGCATGCAAAATCGAGGCAGATCCCTCTAGATACAATCATTTTTATGAGTTAAGAAAACACGGAGGCATCCGTCCAGCTTTTCCCACCAGTAGGTGAAACATGCCAAATGTCCCAGTTTGCTGCTAAAATGTGGCACCAGGCTCACTTGAAATGTGCAAATTCTCCTCTCTCACTGCACGTGGAAGGATGTGGAGTGTTACCTAAATCAGCAGGATGAGATGAGCATGACAGGACACAGGACAGAGCTGGAGCTGTGTCAGGGGAGGGTTTGGTTGATCTCAGGGACAGGTTCTTCCCCAGAGGGTGCTGGGCACTGCCCAGGCTCCCCAGGGAATGGACACGGCCCCAAGGCTTCCAAAGCTCCAGAGGCCTTTGGACAATGCTCTCAGTGGGATTTTTGGGGTGCCTGTGCAGGGCCAGGAGCTGAACTCAATCCTTGTGGGTCCCTTCCAGCTCAGGACATTCTATAACTCCATCAAAGTGAATTGTGCCTGATGGCTGGTTCCTGAACAATGCTGGCACAAGAGAGAGGAAGGTTTATGTCTAAAGAGCTTCATCAGACCAATATTTAGCCAACATTAATTACCACCCATATTAAGAATGAGCTGAAACATTGGTGGTTGTTTATGGATATATGCAAAGTGCATGGAATTGGGACAGTCAGGGAGAAAAGCACAAAGCTTTCTATAACTATTTTAGGCTCCAATCATTCAAATTACCATGGACGACGCTTTAAATAATCTCAAATATACATTGGTTTAGCTCAGAGAAATGATGCAGTATATTTTATATATACTTGATGTCTTGTGAGTGCTCTCCCTCCAGCTTGCTCCAGATGCAATTGGAGCAAGGCTTTGCAGCTCCCAAATCCCTTGGGATGCCCCTACAGCATCCACTGCTCTCCCAGGCCCCATTCCCAACACTCCAGCCCCACCATGGGATCCCTGCCAGGCGGTTACACACAGACCACGCTCTGCCTCCCAGGAAAACCAGGATTTTGCTCAAGGTTTATAGATTCAATCAAACCTCCTCAAACAATTCCCATGGAAGCACTCGATGTACATGAGGCTGAAGCCTTAATTTTTTAAGTTTGCTTTTCCCCTGCCGTACAGATTAAATACATAATTTGATTTCATCTCATTCCATTTTAAAATGATTAATCTTATCAAAACCCACACAAGTGGTCCCAGCTCGGTCCAGCTGGACAGGTGCATCTCAGTTCCAAGGCAAACACCCATCCTTGACCTGGATTTCGTCTCCATGCACCAGGAGCACCGAGTCCTGTGCCCAAAATACTGTCTCCATTTGAAAAGAGAAGCAAAATCCAAATTCCCAAGAGCCCCACAGTGCCCAAAAAGAAAAGCAGGGTTCCATTTTCCTCTGCTGGCAAGTTGCCTCCTGCAACGAAGGCTGGATTTCCTTCTTTCTGAATCTGGGAACAATATAAATGGGAGATAACTTGCAATCCTTAATGCTTTCCATCCTCCTTGCAAAATCTTTTTATAATGCTCAAATAGTTGGCTTCCAGTGATGATCTTATAATGATCCTAGGGAGTACTGAGAAACTGCGAGTAAATTCAAGTCAAATACATTTTAGAAAATTAATACAATATCACAGATCTTATATTGAATAATTTTCATTACAGGATATAATTCTCTTACTGGGGAAGAGCAATATTATGGTGATTGTTGATGTTGCCACTGCTTTTTTTTTTTTGGTGTTTTTTTTTTGTTTTTTTTTGTTTGTTTTTTTTTTTGTATTTTTTTTAAATCTGCAATACTTAGGCAGTAAATTGTGCTGTTATAGTTGCTCGGCAACCATAACTTCTGCATACTCACCTCCCATGGTTTTGTAGCAACAACAATCTTATGATAACAAGGGGATGGGTATCTTTTTTTTTTTGTAATCAAGATTCTCCTTGATATGCAAATGTATGCAACATTTAATGTATTATGTATGGGAAAAAATTAAAATAATTATTTCATTTGAGTAATGAGCCTTAAGTGTTGATTTCGGATTTCGAAAGGCAGGAATGGACCTGCTAAAAATTTGATACCAATAAACAGAGGAAATCCACTGGCATAGAGTAAAACAATTATATTCTCCTTGGAACACCTGCTATTTACATATCTCAGCTGTGAGATTTTGTGTTTTGGAGAATAGCAAGTGTCCATTTAGGACAAAAGAAAAATAAATATATGAAAAAACCACCAAAAACAAGAACTAAGAGAAATGGACTCAAAGTCAATTCAGCACCTGCAGAGCAGGACAATATTACGTTAATCTTCTCCAGAGAAATGTGGTTTCCCTGGGTAGATCTCCAGGAATCAGTGCAGGAGATCACTTCAATATTTAATCTCAATTCAAGGATTAAGATCCTGAGAGAATTTTGGACATCCCCAGAGCAAGAGGCAGAGGGACCTGGGTTCTATACCTCCATAAGAAAAAAAAAATCAGGTTTTAAAAATTGGGGTTTTTTTATGGACTTTTATTTTTTATGGACTTTTCTCTTTGGACTGAAATGGAATTTGGTTATGGATGTGCTGTTGCACCTCATCAAAATTTTGAAAAATCTTTTTTCATTATTTGCAAAATTTTGGTGGGGCTTGGGGGTTTTTTGTTTTCAGAATAGTCCTATACTCATGGTACTTTTTTTTTTATCCTCATCTTCTGCACAAAGAGAATAAAAAATTAAATACAGAAGCTATTAGATCGTCCTGCAGGAACATCAATGGACCAAAATGATTCTCTTCTTAATTGTTTTAATTAGGGGAAAAGCAAAATTATCTACATTTCTGTTTTAATTGCTAGAAGGAAAAAAGATTTGATATTGCACTCTGTATTTGGAGGAATCTGTGATGGTGCAACACCTCTGAGTAATTTTAATTATTTAACGTAACAAGTTTGTTTCCTTTCAAGTAGAATAGAATTTGACTTTTCGCACCAGCACCAAGTTTGGGTTCAGCTTCACTTTCTCATTTGATTCAGGTTTCCTCACCACAAACACAACTGAGCTTCTTCTTTTTGGTACCTGGGATTCAATGACAAATTTATGTGGCACCACAGAAGAGGGAGCTGCTCTGGACATCCAAAAGGGAATTTTCCCTGTTTCATCTCTGCCTAATCAGGATATCCTCCAACTTCTTTGTAAGTACTTGAACATCCTGTCTCTTTATTAAGCTATAAATACCCTAAATGGAGACTCCTGCTCCGGGATGCTGCTGTTGAGTGCCAAGACCCCTCCACCTGAGCACCACAATCCATGGTGCTCTGCTTGAGCTGAGATCAAACCAAGAGTTGCACTTTTCTACTGCCTTGAGGCCTCCACAACAAAATTATCTGCCAAGCAGCACAACTAAAATAGAAAAAATAAAGAAATCCGCCCTGAACTCTTTAAAGAAATTGCTTTTTTGAGCAATAGAAAGGAAGCCCCCACTGCCAGAAACCTCCTGGTCCTCCACCAGGATATTGCTGGGCATCTTTCCCAGTCACCTGCAAGAAACCCTCCCTCACCCAGCTCTCACCACTTCCCAGGGCTGAAAGCATTTAAAAAAGCTTTAACTCAGATGTGCCATCAGAAGTGGCAGTGCAGGGAATCTGCCACATCCCTGCGACACACTCAACATTTCCCCAAGGACCTCATGGTCCGGGTTCCAAATATAATTAGGAGAAATTTCAAACACTGCTTTAGATTACGTATACAGTAACACGCAGCACTGACATAACTATAGAGGAGATTTCTTCCAGTCTTTAATCATCAAGTCGTATTTTGTCTTCTTTACATATAGGTCATTTCTTTGACAGAATAAATTATGATTAGCCTCTTAGTTTAAATGTAAAATTTAGCAGAACTATAGTGTCACTGCTCCCTGTGTTCTTCCTTTCAGTATTTCTCTTTCATTAAAACTGCCTTTGAAATCTTTTACCCTCTACTCCATCTGAAGCCCAGGGAGGACACTAATTTCTGAAACCCTCTCTGCGCTGTAGGAAAATGTTGAGGCTCAGGCTTCTGCATCATTTTTCCCCCATTTTTTTAGGATACCAAGATCACAGTGATGCTGGTCTACAACAGGCCAGAATATGGGATGTGCTGGGAGATTTTTCATACAAACTGGGCCTTTTCTTAGAGCACAGTTCTTCCCTTAATATCCAAGGAACAAGACCAAACAGAACCAACTATTTTTGTTCAGGCGCAAATCTTTCCCTTCCCAAAAATTTTAGATGTCATATATGGATGTGCATATATAAAATATTTACTCTGAACAGAGACAACTTATGAATTTCAACAGGCTGGGCCCTTTTGAACATCATAAACTTCGCTGGCCAGGCTGATGTGTTCATGCATAATTTTCACCGCCTCCAGAAACCCTTTTTCTGCTCGATTCTCTCTCTTTGCTGCTCAGAAGTGTTTGCAAAGTGCACAACAGCTCCCCGCACATCCCAAAAGGTGCCAGGCACCCTCCCCACTGTGCAAAAACTCTGATTGCTCAGGGCATGCCAGAGCTGTGCCAACGTCCCACCCGGGATCACACCGGGAATCAAACGCTCGCCCAACCTGGGGCAGCACCTGGCTCTTGCTGCCACACCAAACTCCATCCAAACTACCATGGAGAAGCTCTTTCCCAAAGTGGTTTAACAAGGCCCTGGACATTAACAGGCACAGAATCACGGAATCATAGGATGGTTTGTGTTGGAAGGGACCTTAAAGCTCATCCAGTTCCAGCCCCTGCCATGAGCAGGGTCACCTCCCACCAGACCAGGCTGCTCCAAGCCCTGTCGGACCTGTCCCTGGTAAAGCTGACACCAGCAGCAAAGCAAAAAATATTGGGAAAGAGAATAAAAAGTTGAAAATAATTCACAAATGACCAAATATTACATTGTTAGAAACAGCTCCATCAGCTCCTGTGGATCTGATGAGAAGGAAAATAATAAAATGTGTTAGATGTGCCAAGGCACTTTTTCACTGGGCTGAAACTTCTTATTACTCAGACAGCAAGATTGTTTAAGTGATGACCAGTTTGCAAGTTCAATCTCTGTAAAGATGAGTGCAAAATGCAAAGAGGACCTTAACCATAACTGTTAGGATATGCTGTCCGACAGAAAACTAAAATTGCATCAACATATTATAAATATGAGGATTTAAAGCCTTCTGGAGAGGGTAAGGTTATAATGCTGCTGGACCAATACTATAAAACATGAAAGATTTCATCCTGCTGCCATAATTCTGCTACTCTGATGCCGGATTTTCTTAAAAATATGCATCTGCGTTGCAATATTTAGAGATGCTCATGATTCTTCTTGATGTATTCCCCCCAAAATCAGAGGATTTCCTTTGCACAGGGGCTCATTTTCAGCTGGGAAAACTAAAAAAGGTTGCTGCTTTGTAGCAAGGACCCCTGTGGTCCTCCACTTGGCAGGACAATGGAGTATCTGTGAGAAAACTGGGCCATAAATTTGAGTGGTCCATGGAAAGTGGGAAATGTGATTCTAAATCCTGCACCACACCTCAGAGGCACAGCAGCATCTCAGGATGGGGAACTGGATTGGGGAATAGAGAGCTGCAGACACACAGCTCCCTCACACACCTCCCCTTTCACACCCCCTGCCTCTCCCCAAATCTCTGTCCCAGAAATGCCCTCCCCAAGCAGCATTCCCATTAAACACAGGCATGCAGGCCTTGGGGTCCAAGATATTAATTCTGACCCCCCTATGCCATAAACCCACAATAGATCCCATAAAGCCTTTTAGGAAGATGGGTGCCTAATTCCCATTGTCACAGAATGAAAAAAATAATCACTTAGAGACTCTAAACTCCCCCTTTCAGATTCCCTCTTTCGTGTCAGATTCCTAAACCTGTTTTGAATGATCAGACCCTGTGGGAAGATTTTGATCCTTTGGAGTTACTCATATTGTGTTTTGGGATGCAGAGCTGCTGGATCATGGCACAGTGTACAACAGGGCAGGTCCAGCAACAAGAAATTCTACTTTTCATGGAAAAGATTGCATTAAGAAGAGGTGGAGAACCGCTCCTTGAATAAAGACCAGAGGATGAAATTTCCATTGTAAGTTCCAGGGCAATTTGTAAATAAATATACCTAGTAACTAGTAATTAACATTTTATTAGATAAATGACTCGTGCACACTAAATTACCATGCATAAATACACCATTAATATGCAGCAGAACTTATAGTTCAAAGCTATCAGCAATGTAAACATATGTTCACCCACTCCATCTCGTGCTCAAGGGCTGCCATGAAATACAGCAGTGATTTAGGGGGCTTCAGACTAGCAGGGAAAGCTCCTCATTCATCCAAGAGGATGGCATGAACTGGCTTCAGCCCACGGCGAGGCAGAGCAGTTGTTGTGGAGATGCTTTGCTCCTTGTTAATTAGCAGTGGGCAGAAAACCTCATTTTCTGTCCATTATTGAAATGTTGAGCTGTCTGAGGGCTGGTGAGGTTTTCATACACAGAGAGGAGCCTGCCTTCACCCCAGGAAGGATGTGGGGCTGGTAGAGAGAGCCCAGAGGAGGCACCAGAATAGTCAGAGGATGGAGCAGCTCTGCTGGGAGGAAAGGCTGGCAGGGCTGGGATTGTTCACCGTGAGAGGAGAAGCTTTGGGGTGGCCTCACTGTGGCCTTGCAGGGCCTGAAGGAGTAAACAGGAAAGATGGAGAGAGACAATTTACAAGGGATGGGGCGACAGGACAAGGGGAAAAAGCTTCAAAGTGAAATGGGGGAGGTTTAGATGGGATATTAGGAAGGAATTGTTCCCTGGGAGGGAGGTGAGGCCCTGGCACAGGGTGCCCAGAGCAGCTGTGGCTGCCCCTGGATCCCTGGAATTGTCCAAGGCCAGGTTGGACATTGGGACTTTGAGCACCCTGGGGCAGTGGGAGGTGTCCCTGCCTTGTCTGGGGTGGGACAGGATGACCTTTAAGGTCCCTTCCAGCCCAAACAGGAATTCTGTGACAGTACCAGAACATTTGCCACCATTGATGAGCCTAGCTGTGTCCAGCTGTGCTGCTCCCACATCCCACATCCCAGCTGGAATCCAGGCAGGATCAAAGGCTTTGTCCATGACCACACAGGAGGTGGTGTCAGAGAGGGCAGTGGCTTCAGCCAAAATCAGTCCCTCAGCCAAAATCAGCCACACCACTGTGCCTTGTCCTGAGCAGGAATATGTGGTGAAGTATGACCTCCAAGAGATTTAAAAACCACATGTGATTGCCACTTGCTACCTTGAAATAGAAGAAATTAATTTCCTCTTTATGCCATTCTCCTCTCTCTCAGAAATCCCCTTTCCAGGAAACAAACAGCAGTGCTGAGCAGTTGGCTTTTATCCTGCTGTCAGGCTCTCCAAATACACCACTCACAGGAATTTCTATTAGTACATAAAATATGACACATGTGAGGAAAGGTTAACCTGGACACCTCACAATCCAGCTCTTGATTAGTTCTAATTTCAGAACAGAACAAAACACAGCCAGCAGGGTTAAAGTGACAAGCAGAGAGCAGAAAGCACTGGGATGAGGAGGACACCAATGCAGAAGTTTCCTTGGAAAGAGCATTTTCACCCAGCCACACCCTCAGACACAAAGTTGAAAGCCACTCCAATTTCCTCTGGAGTAAACCTGCATTTATTCAGATCTGTGCCCATCCTGGATGGAAGGTCCGTGGAGTTTCAGTAATTTTGGGATGGATGGCAACCCAACAGCTTTCCATCCCAGCCAGGCAAAGGAGTCCTGATATTCCCCCTGTGCCTGCAGGCACCCAGATCCTCCCCCACAGCAAGTGCTCACCTGGGCATGGATGAGCAGTCAACCATGGCCAGCACCTCCTCCAGCTGGTGCCACCCTTTTATATCCCTTAAATTCCTTAATAGCTCGCTGGAGGTCAAAGCCATCAGGACTTGCCTGCTCTTCCCCCTGGAACATCTCACCTGGCAGACACCAGGGCACACAGGAGCCACTGGGCACTTTCCACTTTGCTTCTAGTTTAAATACGTGTTTGAACTGAAATGTGGGTTTTATTGTTTCCTCGGGTCATGATTAACCCTCTCAGCCACTGCCACTGGTTTTGGCTGCCAGGATATTTTGGCAACTGATTTGCCATCAGGGAGAGGACAAACATCATTCAAAGGTGCCTCTACGTCTTCTCCAGGTACCTCTGGAGTGCACAATATCATTTATTGAATGGTTTAAAAGGTGTCCAATATGAGTATGAAACTTTTTAGGTAAAATGTCAGACACTGCATGATTCAATATCCTTCCCATTTACAGAGCACAGAAGGATACTTCCGCAATTTCAACATTATTAGAGGGGCTGTGCTGAAAAATTGACCTTAAAAATCTCACAACAACTTGTTCTTTGTGAAGGGGGAGGGGATAAAAACCCACCAGAAGTTGTCTGTTCCCTTTTTGGAACTAAGCAGCAATTGGGCAAGCATGTGCTATGTGCAAATAACATAAAATGCATGTAGCTGGGTAGATGTTTTCCATAACAATGCTCTGAGAAATTGCATTAAACCTCAGACATTATCCCTGGTTTTATAGAATTGCCCACAGAGACAGACACCAACATCACTATTAAGTATCAAGAAAGTACCAGGCTTGTTACAGGAGCTTTATGAGAGCCAAGGATCAAATATTTTTTCACAGTTTTATGTGGATAGTTTCATGAAAATTGATCAGGTCTAAAAAGTCACAGTCCAAATGAAGCTAAGGTTAAAGATAATTTATACATGATATTCCTAATTTTATTCTGAGCCCTTTTATTACTATGTAGGCCTTTATGACTTTAAAGAAAATGTCAGTGGCAGCAAATGACATTGTACTGAATAATCTAGTTATGAGGGAAAAGACATTTAAAACTATTCCAGATCAGCTTTGCTCTGTTCTGCTGAACTTACAGTTTTATCCCACACAGCTGGGCAAAACTCCTGCCTGGATTTTTAAATCGTCTTCACGGTTGCCTTGCGAGCCAATGTCTCTTCCTCTTCTCTTTTTATTTCCTCGGAAATTTCACGTTTTCCCCCTTTTTTCCTAAGTACTTGGAGGCAATTCAGCTCTGCCTCCCATGCCCGGAGTGTCTCATCCTGTGTGCTGCTGTATCAGGGTCCAGCCCAGCCCTGGATGTTCAGGACAGGGGAAAATTTGCTCAGTTCCTGATGTTCGTGATTTTTACCTGTCCTTGGGAGCAGCAACTGTGTCCCATCAGCTCCACAGTAGGGACAGAAATTGGAGACAAATTCCTGCTGCTCTTGACATGGACAGACGAGATATTTCCCTAAATCTCTGTCTGTACAGCACCAGGAACAGGGATGGTTTGAAGGGCATCTGTGCCTCTTTCTTGAAGCAACCACATCCCAATTTGCAGGTTTTGCTCCCATCTCTCTTTTTACTCCTTTTATCCAATCTCCAATCTCTACAACAATAAATCTGCAGAATATTATGGCTATTTACTCTGTTATTACAGAGACAACGTTCTCAGGGCAGCAATATTAGCAATTTTTTTCCTTTTTTCCAGGAAAAAAAGTGGGAGGGGTGCAGAGTGACACCTTGGGCAGAGGCTGGCACCCCAGCTGATGCAGGGAGGAGGTCTGGAGGGTCACCTTTTCCCATGGGAGTTCCCTGGAGGTTCCTGGAGGAGTGACCAGACCACAGCTCTGTTCCTGTTGCTCCTCGTGGTGGGAGCATTTGTCCTGTCCCTAGTTCTCTCCAGGAAAAGGTTTCTGTGTGATGAAAGACCCAGTGAATGGCCAGGAATGTGCTCCCAAACATTGTGGACACTTAAGAACCTGAGATAAGCTAAAACTACCCAAATTCCATGGGATATATTCCCTGAATATTTCAGGATCTTGATTCAAACCGTGCTCCTTGATGAATTTTGGCTTTGATGGAACAAGAGGATGATCACGTTAATCCGGCACAGGTACAGTTCTGTTGTAAAGTTTTTATAGGAGTATCAGTCACTGTGTGATTTACTAGGAGGAAACAGTGTTAATAAATTAGAATAAAGAGTATTTAATGTAAGTTTTGGGTTTATATTTAAATTTCTTTAAAATCCTCAGTGTTTAACAGCTTGGTTTTTTTGGTTTTTTTTTTTTTTTTGGGTTTTTTTTGGTGGGGGGGTTGGTGTTTTTTGTTTTGTTTTGTTTTGTTTTGTTTTTCCTTTGTGCGTGATTTCTTGCTCAGTGAAAGAAATGAGAGTTCTTATCATTGACAGTTTTCCCAAATTCTGCCACTGTCTGAATCCACACTACCCCTGGTTTTCCAGATGCTTGTTTGAAAGGCAACTGTTATTGCATGTCATAATTGTGTTCATAGCTGAGTAAACACCTTCACAGGTGCAAAAAGACCCGAAAGCTGCAAGAGTTGTAAGGCTGAAAAAGCAGAAATTTTATAGCCTTGTCATGGACAAAGGAGGTGTAGAAATGAAATACAATATTTTCCTCTGTCTGAAGTGTAACACTTGATTAGCTTGAAAAGCTGAGAGCCGTGTGGCCATGCACAGGATTTAATCAAAACCGTAGCTTTGTTTGAAAAGTGATTAGGTAAAAATGTCATTGATTTCTACAGCAAATCTGCTCACTGAGGATTTCAGAGCCATAGACTCCTTTTTCTTCATAATATTTATATTTTAGCTGTTTTTCAGCAGTGGACAAATAGAGCTATCAGGCTAAAAAAGGAGTAGAAATTGTTGTGGCAGTGGTTTTTTAAGTGCAAGGCAAATCTTGGCTGTGGGATTTGGCTCCCCCTGTTCTCTTTGGGCACCTCTGTCTTTCCATATTGCTATCTTCTATTTATGTTTAATTTAATCAAAAATCAAACTCCTCTTGGGTCAGCCAAGCTGAGCTGAGAAAGCAAAGGGCAAGAGACCTGGAAAAAAATTCATATTGGAGTGCAAGAATTCCAGAGCAGCTGTGGCTGCTCCATCCCTGGCAGTGCCCAAGGCCAGGTTGGACATTGGGGCTTGGAGAAGCCTGGGACAGTGGGAGGTGTCCCTGCCATGGCAGGGGTGGCACTGGGTGGGATTTAAGGTCCCTTCCAACCCAAATCACCCTGGGATTGCCTGAAAGAATTCCTGCATATCAGGAAAAGTTTTCATCCCCATCCCCATCCCCGACCTCAGCTGTGTTTCCAAATGAGCCCAGTGTGGGCCAGGTAGGGAATGGTCACAATGGATGCTCCTTCCCAACTTCAGTTGGTTGCTGTTTTGGTCAAGTAAACTAATTAAAATGCAAATTTAATTGAATATATATGTTAAACTACGAATATTTTTTTCCTTAAATGAGTGGATCTGTCTCCTGTAATATGTATCTTTAAAAGGAAAGTCTTCCCTTATAACTATAATCTGTATTATAATATAATTATAACATAATTAGTGATATTCTCAGAAACTAAGTAAAATAAATACACATTAACCTGTTCATTTTTATTAAGTTATTTCATCCAAGTATTGTTCAGATGAGCAAATGTTTCATAAAACTTTTTCTACAATGTTGGAGAAATTATCAAATCCCCCTTTACCTGAACCTCTTATAATATGATTTTTAATGAGAGAGAAGATATCACAGAAACCCTTGAAGAGTCCTGGAGAGATATTATTGATCTTTGGAGTTAGATCACCTTAATGATTATCTTTCATAGCAGCTGGAATATTTTGTTCCTTGTCTGCCAGAAAGACACATCTGAAGGTTAAATACAGCAGGATGGAGCAAAATTTTGTTGAAAGTTTATAAATCCATCACATGGAGGGCGAGGAGAGGGTGGTTTCCTGCAGAATTCCCCAAAATGTCTCCTTGCCCCTGTTCAGAAGCACCAGGGAGCTCATGCCCAGGGTCTGTGGCTACAAATTAGGGACAAAATCAGGTCAGTTTAAACCTGGCACTTTGAAAAATAATAAAATTCATCCCTGGCAACACCCAGCGTGTGTTCATTGAATCCTGCAATGGGCTGGGTTGGAAGGGACCCCAAATCCCACCCAGTGCCACCCCTGCCGTGCCAGGGACACCTCCCACTGTCCCAGGTGCTCCCAGCCCCAGTGTCCAGCCTGGCCTTGGGCACTGCCAGGGATCCAGGGGCAGCCACAGATGCTCTGGGCACCCTGTGCCAGGGCCTGCCTGCCCTGCCAGGGAACAACTCCTAATTCCCAGTATCCCAGCCATCCCTGCCCTCCGGTGTGAAGTGACTGGAGACTTTCCAGCTCGTCCTGTGGCCTGATTCTGCGCTTCCAGGAGCACAGCATCCCTCGCTGCAGCTCGGCATCAAGGAGATTTTCCCTTCTCATGTCAGAGCCTGCCAAAGCCTCCCAGTGCCTCACCAGTGCCCAGGGCAGCCCAAACAGCCTCACAAACAACGGATTTGATCTTTTTCTGAGCTGGACTTCATTGGAATCATGTTATCAATTCTTCGTCGGGATCCTTGAGGGTGTTTTGCAAAGAAATCGGCACGTGTGGTTTCATAATGATGTTCCACATTTCCCTTCAGAAAAACAGTGCAGAGGGGAGGGCTGCCAGAGGTTTTATGGCTCAAGTCTAACCTTCCTTAACCTTTTTTTTTTCTTTTTTTAATGTCTCCCAGTATTGACAAGGCCTTTAATTTGTGATCCAAGGCTGTAGCACTTCTCAAGATTAAGCAGCATTAGTGCTGCGTTAGGGAGCAGCACCTGGTGGCTGGGAAGGACAGACCCGTGGGCAGATCCCACCTGCTTCCCTCTCCAACCAGGCCTGGGGGAGGATGGATCCAGGGCCAGCTCTCCCCTTCTTCTCAGACAGTGGTAAATCAGGGAATTGTAATTCATGTTGCAGATAAATTTATTGGAAAAAAGAGCCAAAGCGCCTGGAGGAGAATTAGGATAAATGGACTGGAGTGGGAAGGGCTCGGACAGTGCTCCTGCTCCGGGTGTCTGAGGACATGGCGTGCCCTGAGCATCCTCCCCACACCACTCCACACCATAACTTCTGCACAATCCATGGAAAAGACACCCAGCCCTGGGGACAGCCCTCCCCCAGCCCAGCTCCATCCCAGGGGCCTCATCCACGCCCAGACGCTGCTGCAAACACAATTGAACAGATTTTGGTTCTCCTCCTGCACCGGGATGAGCAAGCCCCAGGGTGCTCCCAAAAGACTTGGAATTCAGGATGAACAAACTCCAGGGTACTCCCAGAAGACTTGGAATTCCCTGTGCAGGGCCCAAGAGCAGCTGCTCAGCTGTGACCACGGCTGGACAGTGGGACAAGGTTATCCACGGGCTGGGAGGGCACTGGAGCTGAGAGGAGGGACCAGGAGGGGACCAGGGGGGAGCGTGACAGCTCTGTGCTGCTCCAGGATCCTGCACCACTGGAGCATCCCTCCAGTGGCCCTTTAAGCCAGATTGAAAGATGCTGTGCACTGCCAGGCTGACAAAAAAGCGTCGTTTTCCGAGCTGTGGAAGCGGCTCTGGGCGTTTAATGTCTCTCAATGGCTGGGGTGGGATAGCACTGCATCCTCTGAAAGCCAAGCAGCTGAATCCTTGTGCACTGCTTTGAAAAATTAGGGGCATTTATAATGTCTGATATGTTGCAAGCCAGGATGATTTAACAGATGGTTTAAAAGGAAAATCAGCATGTCAGGCAAGGCCCGGTGTGTCGCTCTCTGTAGGTTTCTGTAGAAGGGGAGAGTGATAAAAAATGTTTCTCTTCTCTGTTTCAATACTGAGAGATGTTCAAACTTGAAACCTTGAGGGAAATTGCTTAATTACCCTAGTGGTGTCAGTGGTCCAGAGCAGTGGGAAATTTCAATTCCCTGCAGAAAGGGGTCAAATAGGGAACAACCAGGACACTTTTTAAACTCTTGTTAATGCCTCATAACCTTTTAATGAATAATTTTCAGTGGCACAGCCAAGCCAACCTCACACAAAAGACGGTCATATTTACCTTCTGCATTGGAGTTCACCTCAATTCTGGGCACAAAGAGAAAAATATAAACAGCATTTTTGCTTCCATGCAGCCAGAATATCAGAAAGGAAATTTTAATTTTTAAATGTCTGTACTCCTGTAATGCCTTGACTTATAATTTCTACGGAATTCTAAATTTAATGTGCAAAAGAAAGTTAACTTTTCTTTTAAAAGTGTGGTGAACAGGGCTAACCCTGCACCCTGCATTCAACAATTCCACATTATTTTTATTTTAGAAAGAAGAGGTAATATTTAAAGTTGCCCTTTAATACTCATTTGGAAGCACTGATTGAATAATAAGCCAAGCAGCTCAGTGTATCACATCTCTATTAAATTCTCTTGCCTTTTTTAAGATTAAAAAAAGAACTTTTTTCTTCCTCTAAATGCAAATCTTTCTGTGTAACACTGTGCCTAATCTACTACAACTAATTAATCTGTTTGAGCTGATGAAATGTTACCTCTGCATTTTTTGTTCCTTGTATACAATTATTGTAACAGTGGTGAATAAATCAATATTCCCAATCCAACTGTAAAAAACAATCAAGAAAAGCAGTGCTTCTCAGGGAAAAAACACCAAATAATATTTATTAACTCTGTCTCAATCCACAGCAGAGCCTAATACCATTCAAGCATTTTCTGCAAGTGTAATAAGCAAACTCAAATACATGATGAAAGTGGCACATGCCAATAATTTCACCATTTTACACTGCAGAGTAATTGAAGGATTTAATGAGAAACAAACCAATAAAAATAAATAGACCATGCGAGAGGAGGAGAAACTGATCTAAAATGGAAGTTGTTGCTCCATTGTGAGTTTTAGGGGGTTTTTTTGCATGGTTTGCCAGGAAAAAAAAAAAAAGGTTTGGGACGATTTGGTCTTTATTTCTACTTATTTTACATTTTGCAGTTTGATTTCTGAAGAGGAGAGAAACACTTGTTCTGTGTGGATTCGATTCTGCATCAAGATTCTCTCCCTCTGCTGCCGCTTCCCGCCGAGCCGTCCTTTTCCCGCTGAATTCCATGATGAATTGGATCTTTCTGCCTCAAGTTAGAAACTGTTTCTGTTGTATTGGTATTTATAAATAACTCCGAGCAGCCCAGCCTTTTAAATAATGGCACCGAGTCCTTCTGCTTTTAGAAATGTCCATAAATCACCGTCCTCATGAAGGGAATTCTGATTACAAATAAACTCCTTTGTCTCAGCAGTGCCCCTAAATTTTGGCCGTGTACAAATGTCTCACTGAGCTCACAAAGCAGGGATGTGCTTGGACACACAGAATATTTTAGCCTTACATCTTTGTGATCTGCCTTTTTGCTAATTCCAGAGTTGAATTCACCTTTCAGTAGGTCTGACCTATCAGAATTTCACAAACGGATTTTTTTTTTCCTTACAAAAAAGCCTTGAACTGAAGAATCTGGACCTCTGTTTCAGCCCCCTTAAAGCTGGTGCCACAGTAAGTGCCAGAACCTCCCCCCTGAGGAATTTGGGAGGGCACAAGATCAGAGATGCTCCCAGCCAAGCCCAGGGTGACACTCGGTGAGGAGAGGTTTGGATTCAAAGGAACACCCCAAAGCACTGGAGTTTTAAAGCAAACATGGGGATGGCCTTTTTTCACTTGCTCTCCCCACTCAAAACATAAATACATAACATTTATGTTCATTTTTGAGCCAAATTCCTGAGAAATGTGGACCAGAAGGGGCTCCTCACTTGCTGAGAGCAGGAGCCGGGCAAAGCCCATCTTGCTAAAGCTGTACATGGAGAGCAATCACTCCAAACACTGAGCACTGTACACCTGGTAAGAGAAACAATAAAACACAATCTCATCTCTGAAGGGGATTCTTTTCAGCTGCGTTGTTTGGATGTTTTTCCTTGTATGCACAATTGGAAACACGGGCTTGTAATAAGTTATTGCTTTGTGTGGTGCTTTGGGAAGGAGGGAGAGGGCAGGTTCAGAGCCCCAGAGTGGAGAGGGCTCTCCCTGGACAGCTGAGGGCCAAGCTCAGTGTACAGGTCAGCGACCCTCCTATAAAATCTTTCAAGTGCTTGCCTGAAGAGTATTGACTGTCCAGAGCCTTTTATTTCATATCAAGTTCAAATGTAATGTCTTTATGAGCATAATGCACAAATCAATGGATTAGGACATTCAGATTATTTAGATGGAGCTGAGAGTGTGCAGAATACACTGAGGAGCTGTTCAAACAATTGACAGGGATTTCACAGAATAGGGTCTCCTAATAAATTATTTTCTATGTCTTTACATGTCAGGATGACAAGTTTTGCCTAGGCAATAAAACAGGAATTTTTGTTTTATCTACCTTAGTAAAATGAAGGCTGGAAGAGTTAAAAATCCTATATTTTTCTGAATTTAGACCAGCAAATCCCATTATTATTGTATTATTATTGTATTATTATTATTATTATTATTATTATTATTATTATTATTATTATTATTATTATTATTATTTCTTCAGTAGTGTGGAGGACATGGACTCTTCCATATCCTGTTCTTACAGAGCATATAAAAATCCTCGCACCCCAGTACCTCTTCTTGCAGCAAATTTATTTCCTGTTACAAGCAGAGTTTAGTCTGTTACTATCCATAGAAGCAGCAGGAGATAGTTAATAGAAATTTTATTTTTTTATTTTCAATTTTTAATTTCTATTTCGAATCTTCATTTCCTCTTTCATGGTGCCTGAAGGATACCCATGACAACAACAACCCATCCCATCTCCCATCACAGAGCCAAACCCAAACCCCATCACTCCAAACTGAACATTTCTCACCTGTATTCCATTTTCCTGTTCTCCTTTCCATCCAACATGGCCATGGGCTCCTGCAGGGCAAAATTCCACCCCAAAATTCCCTGATTTTGTACATTCAGGGTAAAATAAAACTGTTTAGACAAGACAGATTGTGGCATCAAGAATTATTTTGGTGCAGCTCAAGGTCAGCTGCCTTTTAGTGCAAGCTCTAGAGGTCTCACATTTTGGCAGGAGCACTTCACTAATGAAATACAAACCAGCGTGTCACAAGTGTTTTTGCAAGGTTTTAATGGCCCTAACTCGAGGACCAGAACCTCTGTATGTGCATGGGTTTGCTCCTTGTGCTAAGTGTTTATTTTTCACTCTCCCAACGGAGGGAACAAAGAACTGGAGTTGCTCTGATGTCAAATTCATGGATGCAGAAATGTGTGAGACGGAAGAATTGAGCATTATTCTCACTCCCACCATGACTTTTGGCAGGGAGAGGGTGGCACAGCAAGCCAGGCTGAAGGTTTCAAACCCTGGCACACCTTGAGCCTGGACTTCTCAATTCAGGCATCCTCAGCCTTGCTTTTCCTCTTTTCCCAGGTTGAGAAAGGGCCAACCCCATCATGGACTTCAACCCTTCCAACACAGAGAGGGAAATTGCTTTTTAGTGGTGCAAAATCCCTGGAAAGCTTTTCCCAGGAGCCAGGGGAGCAGTGATTCCCACAATCATATTTCTGGAGCAGATGTCCTCCTGTTGTCCCTTCCAACCTGACCCATTCTGGAATTCTGGGATCCCTTGGCAGACAAAAATGTAATGCATTTGCACATGGAAATGAGGAATATTTCCCAAACCTGTGAGAGTGTGTTTGCTGTGGGTACTGCAACTGCCAGGCAAGATTTGAAACTTCTAAGGACAAAACCCTGGCCAAGGATCCAGCAGCTGGCAGGAGAATTTATGACAGTGGTGACACAAAGAGCAACGTCACTCAAAAACTTTTAGGCAGGTTGCAAACTACCCTTATCCTGCTCCAGCACTGGCATGAGCAGAACAGTCGAAGTAGCAAAAAAAAAAAAAAAAATCCATTAAAATCTAGTTTACTGTCATAAATTCATTAATTTTAGTGTAACTGGTGCCTTTCCCCACCATTCCAGACCTCCAGTCCCAAGTATTTTGGTGTTGGTAAGGACTGGACTTATCCCATCATTAATTAAACAAATAATTTCCAAAGAACTGGGAGAAATCCCTGTGAGCAGCTCCTCCAGAAAGGGTGGGATTTCAGGCAAAAACTGCCTGCTGACCACCAAAGCCACACCTGCCCTAGCTCAGCCATCAGCATTTCCCATGGGATACAACACATCCTGTTACCAGCGCTCCTCACTCTCCAGAAAGCTCCAAAATAACCAAATCAGAGTCCAAACTCAGGAATTTCTGAGGATGGACCAGCAAAACCCAGTAAAACCCCTTATCCATCCCAGTGCTGCCTCCCTGGCACTGCTGCTGGTGGATGCTTGGTTTCCCACACTGGTTTCCCAAAGCAGAGGGATGTGGCAGTGTCCAACAGGAATATTCCACAGTTGTTATCCTCCAATCCATCCCTATGATCAGCTTGCCAGTTTGTATTTTTGTTCCACAAGGTGTATTTTTATTGTGAGTCTCCCCTGGAAAATTTATGGAGTTTCCAGGTTGTCTGTATAAATAAATAAAAGGAATATTAGCGTGTCACAGCGTGGTCTGGTCTGGTGTGGCAGAGCTGTCTTTTTCTCCCTTGTTTTTATTTTTTTTATCAATGGAAATTATAAGGGAGATATTTCCACTGCCTTAGCTGTCAGCCAATCCATGTAAATCCCTGCAATTATGGGAGAAAAATAAAAAAAAAGACGTGCCCCTTCATTACCAATCAGAATTTCATTTCTGGCCTCCCCTGCATGCTTGTAGAAGCCTTTCCCAGGGATGCCAGGACAAATAAGTGTGCTGTATCTCTGGAATGCTCATTTTCCAGTCATTCCAGGAAGATTGGCGGGTACGTTGCACGCTTCCAGTGTAATTAGTCTTTTTTAATGAAATGGACCCTGGATATCTTCCACTGCGGAGCTCCAATAATAGAATTTAAGTGAAAGTAATTTCAAAGTGCAACAGTAGTTTACATATTAGTTATTGTATAAAGAAAAAAAAATCCTGCTCTGCTGTTCTAGGTTAAATGCAATTAACATCCAGGCCTTCTGCAAGGCTCCTGGGAGGGAATGATTGGTTTGGCAGGTTATTTCTCAGATATTGATAAAAAGAAAAAGAAACTCTCCATTATTTTCATGAGAAACCCTCACTGAAAATATTCCAGCCCTCTCTAGATTCAAGCCCTCCAAGCAAGTCAGTAGAACACAAATGTAACTCCAGAATTTGGACTAATTAACTATTGCTCAGAAGCTCAATTACCATGTGAGCTGCTGCCCGTAGAATATTGCAGATAAATAACATTTTGCAAGTCCAAGTAGATGTCAATTCCTTTCTAATTAGCATTTGCTATGTGAGGAATGGACAGAGTTTTCAGTTTGGTTTTGGAAAAACAGAGTGTGCAGAGCCCTGATGTGGGAGCAAACATTGCGGTAACAACACAAAAACATATTCATTACATGCTATTTTTCACCCAGCTGTATCCTATATCCAAAGAAAACTGTGGGCTTATGAGAAATACAGAAAGAACTGTTACAGAATTATTGCAAGATCGCTCAAATCTGAAAAAAAAAAAGATTTTTTATTTTATTATTATTATTTTCTTTCTTTGTCCCTAGTAAGCACATTTTTTAAAAGCAATTTATTTTCTCATTTCAAAAGTCAAATCTTTCACTCCCAATTGTATCTACAGATTGCCTGGTTATCTGGGAGTAATATCTAACCCTCACAGCATCTACGAGCTGGTTTGATGGGGTCTTATTGCAAAGGACCTCACAGAAAGTTGCTCCTTCTTAGTTGCATAGGAATGCTTAGATCAAATCCCACTATTTTAATGTTTCTGTGGGGGGAAAACCAGATGCAGTTTAGGCCAAACAAAACACTCTGGCTGCCCTGGGTTGTTTTCCTTGCCTTCGGACACTCTCTGCAATGTAGCTGGTCCTTCACAGGCTGTTAAACACAACCTCTGGCTCGGGAAGTCCCAGAGATGCAGATTTTTGGAGATGGGAAAACAGAAAAGGAAAGCCTCCCCTTCCTTATATTCATGGAATCATGCAATGGTTTAGGTTGAAAAG
The DNA here is from genome assembly GCF_031753505.1 of Anomalospiza imberbis. Lineage (NCBI taxonomy): Eukaryota > Metazoa > Chordata > Aves > Passeriformes > Viduidae > Anomalospiza > Anomalospiza imberbis. Next base: position 34,104,454 of record NC_089688.1, read on the forward strand.
GACCTTAAAGTCCCCTATTTCCACCCCCTGCCATGGGCAGGGACACCTTCCACTATCCCAGGGTGCTCCAAGCTCCAGTGTCCCACCTGGCCTTGGACACTGCCAGGGATTCATCCCAGCTATCAGCCAGGTATTGGGCCAGATGGATTGTTAATGCATCCCACAATTGCTCTGCCTTTAGTACAGCCAGAGCATTTTACCTTTAGGAAATTGCAGCTTGAACGTGTTTAAAACCTACTCAAGTTAATAGAAATGTTCTCATCGACTTCACTGAGCTCTGGACCACTCTCTCAGATGCTTCTTTTCACCTTGACCTTCACTCAACGTCAAAAATTTCGATTTCTAGTGAAAGTCAGTCATCTAAAACATAAGGAGAAGTAGATACTTCCACAGGACAATTAATTTCATCTTTAAAGAAGTGGCTAAAATATCCCTTTCCCCCCATCAACCACAGAAATATCCTGGATGTGAAAGGTAAAATAGGCACCCAACTCTTGGAAGGCTGTGATAAATGAGCTGACTCCCATCCTTAGTGGCACAGTGGGGGGTAGTAGTGATAAAGTGAATTTATCAGCCTGAAAATAAAATGAATACTTGCCAAAAAGGACAAACAAGGTGCAGATAGACAAAAAAAAAAAAATCCCTCAGAAAAGGTGAGGTTGGAGACATCCAATGCAGCATTCGTTCACTGGATCAGTTCTAGGTGCAGCCTACTTTATTCCAGACCTCCAGGTTACTTCATCCTTGTTTTTGGCAGACCTGGGATGTTGGTTTTCTTCACCTTTTGGTGCCTGGACAGCAGAACGGGGACAGTTGTGACCTTCACACTGGGCATGGCCACCACAACCCCATTTCCCGCATTCTGCTGGCTCTCATCTGAGCTGACCTCATCCAAACCTCCCTGTGCCACCACCCATCTCCAGCTGCTGGCTTTCCTCAGGAAATACTATTCCTTGGATTGTTTATTTTGCTGTTTTGAGTGTGTTTTGCCACAAGAAATTGCACTTAATTATGTTACAATATTTTCAGCACAGTTAATGTTAAAATTAATGCATCAAAAATGATTTTTAGTTAATTTTTACTGGGTGTTCGTGGATAATTGATAGGGAATTTGTTATTAAATCTTTTATTTGACTGATTACTTAATCATTCCCACATGGTTATTGAAGACAATCTTACATATAATTAATTTCACTAATAGAGACTCCCCATGTTTTCCTTCCTAGGCCAGTGTCTGCATGGTTATCATGTAATTTAAGGCTTTCCTGGGGCAGCTTTAAATTATGCACATATTTGTATTAATTATATGTGGCCAGATCCTGCTACCTTGTGTAGAGTGTTGAATACTTCCTCCTGGAAGGAGTTTCTTTGGCACCAATGGGTTAAAATTGATGGAAAACAAAGGAAAAGCTGAAGAGACAAAGAACTGAAGTTTGGTTCTTCACAAGTATCTCCTGCCCTGTCCTTTTCGTCATGGCTAATCCATGGGTTCATCCTCTACATCCTCATTTTGGGATGAGAAATGTGACAGCACAGGAAGCACCAGGACACAGGGAAGGGAGCAAGACCCTCTCCACCTATGAATCGCAGAGATCCAGGGCAAACAGGCAGCAGCAAAGGACCACGGGCCCTGATAGGGAGCAAACGATGCTCAATGTCAGGAGAAAGCGCGGAGTTATCCATCAGCTGACACGCCAAATTCCTGACAGGATGCTAAGTAATGCACCTGGTGCCAATTATTGACTCCCAATGACAAATTGGGTTTGCATATTGCATATTTTCCCCCAGACTATGGAAGTAACCACTGACTACAGCACTGCACTTCCAAGGGAAGGTGGGAAGAGCATGTGAGAGGCAAGTCCTGAGGAATTAACATGAGCAGCATGGCCCAGCTGTGATTTGCATTGTGATGACAACAGCAGGATCTGCAAAACCCCAGGCCTCCACCAAAACCAGGAATCCATGACCAGATCCATGACAAGGCTGCCTGGGAATCCCCAGCAACATGGGATAGAACAAGGGGAAACAGCCTCAACTTGTATCAGGGCAGGTTTAGATTGGAGAGCAGGGAAATTTTGCCATGGAAAGAGTTGTAAAGTTCTGGCACAGCTGCCCAGGGCAGTGGTGGAGTCTCCATCCCTGGAGGGATTTAACAGCCCTATGGATGTGGCAGTTGGGGACAGGGGCAGTGGTGGCCTTGGCAGTGCTGGGAATGGTTGGATTTGAAGACCCTTTTCCACTCCTAATGTGCCTGTCTAAACATGGGCAGGGTGGAGCAAAACCCAGCTGCTGCTCCCAAATCGTTCTCTTCTCCCTGTATTCAACAGGATGGGGCACAGCACTCAAGATAAGCATGAACTCTACCCTTTGCAGCATCAGTGACATAACAAGAACTTTAAAAATCTATTTATTTGTGGGAGTCTGGGTGGAAAACAAGCTGAATGCAAAAGAGTGGCCATGATAAGTTCATTTAAAGCAGACACTCTTCCCAGCTAACATTTTAAGCTGGCTTCAAGCAATTCTCTGCCTCGTAGCAGCATTTCTGGGAAAGAAAATGGTTTTATGAACCCATCTCTGCACAGAACTTCCAAAACAAGCAGGGACAGTGTTTGTACTTGTAGAAGGATGAAATATTTTATTCCCCAGGGACAGAGAACTAAGAGGACAGTTTATCTGTTGGATTTAAAAACTAAAACCCATCATCAACCAATGCCCTACCTGGTATTTCCAGTGTTTTGTTATTTTGATTAATTTAGGGGATTCCAGTGGGCAGAAATTCTTGGAATTGAGGCCTGTGAGAGCCTCTTCCACCCCGTTACTGGAAATCTCAAGCCCACCAAGGCAGCATCACGCCCCCTCCACCAAGGCCCCCATTAATGTGGGCGATAACCACTATTTTTCCCAACACACCATTTAAATTCTAAGACACTGACAAACTATAATTCACAGGAAACCATTTGAAATTATTATTATTCAATGGCTTGTAAACTGTATCTCATCATTAAACAGAATAATAAATAAAAATAATGACCAGCCTTCAAGCCAGCGATGGGAAGAACGCACTTGCCTGCCGAAGACTTGGTTCATTTTACCGGGTTTTAATTAAAAGCAAAACACATCCTTTAATTGTGAGCTTTAGCCGTTGGTGTTTGGGGTTAGGAACTGGAGGAAATCCCTTATTCCACCTTGTTCTCGGTGCCATACAGACCAAGCTATAGGTTGCTGAAGGAAAATAGCCCCACGGATATTTTACAGTACCAAAACCTAGCTCGGGGCTACAATCCCCAGATGAAAGGCGGCAGCTCCTGGAAAAAACGAGGAATTTGTCGCCATGACCGTTTGAAGTGTGCAGGAGGAGGAGGAGGAGGAGGAGGAAAAGGAGGAGGAAGGGTTAAAGCCCCCAGCCCAGCCCTGCCTTGCCCATGGTCAGCCACCTCGTGTAATTCCATTAGGGTGCGAGATTCAAATGCAGAATTAGCTGTTGCCGACGCAGAATTATGTTAAACATGGCCCAGACTGAAAATCAATATTCTGCTTAAGTAACTGGCCCTCCAGTAATTTAATGAAGCTAAATTGCATTACACGGAGGTAAGGTGGTGGGGGACCATTTTGTCTCAAACCTTCCATTATACAGTGACTGTACAGCTGGATGCCTAAAGAGAAATTAAACATATACACTCATTTCTTCTTGAAGTTGGAACAGTGTTTTTTACACTGGATTACTTGTCTCCTTCCTTAATTTAAAACTACAGTAAATAATTTGCAGCCACATAATTAGGAAGGAGGCACAGTCTTGTAATAAGAGGAAAAAATTGCTACCAGAGTATTAAAGGATTTTTTTTTTAACTTGGTGAGAAAAAAAAATGAAAAAGGACATTAAATGTTAGATCTGTATTAAAAATGTAATTCTAAAGGGTTTAAATCTATGACATGTCTACACTGAATTAATTAAATTCATGATCTGATCAAGGACTGAGAAGCTACCTTGGAGCTATGTCTTAAAAATGCTATGTATGTACATGTCAAAATAGGAATTAAAAAAAAGTAGGCCTTTGATTTATTGGCAATTCATGCATGCATTATTGTGCTTTCTTGCCTGGCAGTAGGAGGGAAGTCAAAGTTTTATAAAGCACCTGAAACCTTCTCCTCACGCCTCTTTATTAAAGGAACTTCCTTGCCGAAGACGCCCGTTCCCAAACTCGGAGCCATCCGCTCTGGATGTGATCATGGTGACATCCACGACGACTCAACTCGTGTTCAAGCTGATTGACAAGAACAAAGAGCCTACAATTACATTATGCAGCACTTGTACTGCACCCTCTTTTATTTATTATTCAGCTGCAAAACTTCAACGGGAAGAAACACTTCAGAGTTTTGTGTCGGGGAGACGGAATTAAATTGACAATAATTCTGGGCCGTGTGGTCTGAAGTTCTGCTGATTAGAGATTACTTCCCCCTAAATCATTTGTCACATTACCTTATAGAAGGGTAAAACAGACTTCAACCATGTGTAGCTGCAGCGGTATCTTTGGGGAAATGCAGGCAGCAGAGTATGTATTGTTTAAAGGGAAAAGAAGTGATTTGCATCTTCAATCGCTATTTTTTTCTTGCCTGTCCAACAACCGGAATTTTCCTTCTGTACTTAAAAGGCAGTTAAACAAATGAAATTTATTTATGCTGAATCTGAAGTGAAAAAAGAGGCACTTAAAAGCACGTGTCTGCTTAGCACCTCAGAGGGCATCCCTGGCCTGCCAAGATGCGCCAACGTGAGCTGCAAGATGCAACGTTAGCAGGAAAAGTGGGAACACAGCTCGGAACTGTTGGGTCAGGCTGGTTCTTCCCAGAAAGTTGCTACAGACCAACAGCACATCACTTCCAGCTTCTCTTTGCTGCTGGTTTGGGAATGCTGGTGTAAAACCCCTGAAGGTGTCAGGGTGCCCTCATTGCTCCAGTCTCACACTTTAATTAAAACCAGATGCCACTGTCAGCCATCAAATCTATACCTCAGGTCATTAAAGTGAAATTCCTTGACTGTTGCCAGACCAGAATGTACAGAGGATGCTCTGAAAGGGCACAAAGAAAGTGAGGGGAGTCAAGGGGTGCCCACCTTTGTTTCCTCCTGGTGCTTCCGAGCCAGAGCATCACCAAAATCTGAATATTCAGCCCCAGCAATGACCTGGTCCCGTGTCAGCTGAACGTGGAAATGTTTCATGGATGTGAACCTCCAGACAGGCAGGAGCAGGAACATCTCCCTTCCTTCCCAGGAAAGCTCCATCTGGATCAACATCACCTTTGCCAAAAGACAGTTCAGCATCATCTCAGGCAATGAGGGAAGGAGATGAAAAATTCAGTTTCTCTTTTGCACTTTATTGATTGAAAAGGAAAAGACTTCCAAGAGAAATTATTTTTACACCCTTGAATACCACCTAGCAGATCTATATTTTGTCTTTTTTCGACTCAAAAGATGTTTTACTCCCTTATTTCTTCTGGAATGGCAATTCAATAATGTGTGGCTGAACATTTATTAATTACATTCCAGTTTAAGGAATTATTTTGAAAGGAATAGCTGCTCTCAGAAATCCTGAAACACTTTCGGTTTGATTTCTGAGTCCATTAGAACTGAAATGTAGCTGTTCCCTCCCACACTGAGTTCCTGGCTTGTACTTGAAACCAGGAATGGCAGGATTTTTTCCGAGTAAAACATGAGTTTAAACACATATTCAACAAGGGAAAGACGTCATGTATTTTATAACACAAGGTCCTTTAGAGCAAATGACCCAGCTTATTTTTTTTTAAGATGCACCTTTATGTTCAATGATATTTCCTTTGGGGTTTTCATTAACATTCCATCAAAAAAATAAAAGCTTTTTTTTTTTTTTTTTGTGAAATACCTTGACTGATGAGTTTAGCGTTTTCCTCCTGCTCACATTTACATTTAGTGTTTTGATGATGTTAAATTCTACAAATGAGAGCAGTTTTTAAGTGTTCCTTTCAACACTGCCTGCCTTTTCTGTTTGATTTCTCTTGCTGATGGTGTGTTGTCAATGCTGAATGCTGGAATTGTTGTTGAGCAGGCACAGCTGGATGAATTAAAGTCTCTCCAGTAACTCAAACCAGAAATGACTTCATCTCAAAACTTTCCATGTAGCACAGGTCAGAGCTCTGAGTGGGGACAAAAGTAATGGGGTTACCAGAGGAAGAAAAAGTCAAAAGTACAAGTCAAAATACAGAGAGCAGTTTGGGCTCGCCTTGTGCAGCAATTTCTCTCTGTTACAGAGCGTAGCCCTGATGGAGACATTTGATAAGTAATTGTATTTTAAGTTCAAATAGAATATCTGCATGTGTGCAGATACAGAGCCCTGTACACTTATCTTATTAGCTATTTACTTAAATTATCTGTTGGGCATCCTAATATATACCTTGTGTCGCCTAATGATATCATCTACTAATTTATTCAAGGAATTTTGCCAAAAAACAAATAAAAGCCTCGAACACAAACATTTCTTCCCCATTCATTTAGAGCTCATCACAAACAGAGAAGCATTTCAATGTGGCCCAGGCAGATTTTCAAAGGTAACATCTTTAATTAAGAGGAAGCAATTTCTAAAGTCAATACAAGGACGGATGGTGTAATTAGACGTATCTGTGTGTTCCTGGGATGGGATGGGATGGGATGGGATGGGATGGGATGGGATGGGATGGGAGGCAGGGGATGTCCTCACCCCCACCCTGCTCCTCCTCCACCCACCAGTTCCTCAGGAATTCCTTCTGCCTCACTCCAAAAAAGCTCTTGCCCTTCTCTGGCAGCACGGGGACCTGATATGACCTTTTCATATCAAAACTTTTCATCTGTTTCCTTCTTTTCTGAAGGGCAAAATCACCCTCAGCATGTTCATGTTTGGAATAGGGCAAAGAGGGAGCAGCCCCTTCCTCCTTGGTGCCCTTTCCAGATTTTCCTGCTGAGTGTTCCATGCTCCCTGATGTTCACCAGGAACAAGATGACATCTCCCATCACTGACCATCATGCCAAAATCACAGAACCACAGAAGGGTTTGGGTTGGAAGGGACTTTAAAGACCATTTAATTCCACCCTCTTTCACTATCCCAGGGGGCTCCAAGCCCTGCCCAACCTGGCCTTGGACACTTCCATGAATGAGTTCATAACCTCTCTGGACAGCCTATTCCAGTGCCTCACCACTGAAAAAATATTATTTTAAGCCTTTTCCCTTATTTTAAGTCTTTTCCCTAAGTCTGGGGAAAAGGTTTTGGAATTCCCTCAATTTCTGTGTATGCCCCAACCTCTTCTGCGCTGGATGTGGTTCTTCCAAGCTTCCCACCCACAAGAATCACCAGAATTTTTCCATCCCTAAGTGGAGATGATACAACTCAAGCCTGACATCAGATGTATTTAAAAACAATGGTTCAAAACCGTTTTGATAAGTTTGTGTCCAAGGGCCTCTAAAACTCAATGTTGTGTGCTGAAATCAATTCACATTGTCAATAGCAAGGAATTCCCGGAGCTAAAATTGGGATCTCTTGTTGACTACTGCAGTTCTGGAAAATCAGCATCATGTAAATACAGATATTGAGGATGAACCTGAGGGGATGAGTTACTTTTTAACTGAGCTGGAACAGTCCAAATCCACACTGAGCCAGATCATTGGTGCAGTGTTAAACCCTTGGTCACACAGGAGCACGGGGTGTTTTACATTTTTCCTGTTATGATTTTCTGTATTTCAGGTGATTTGGATGAAATGTACATGTTCACAGAATCCTGTAGCTGGGACATTACAAAGAGAAATCCAGAGCTGATGCTCAGCACCCACAAAAGGGATCATTTCTGGGTAATGTTCAAAGTATCAACACAGGTTATAATTTATGGGGGCAGGAAAATCCACAAAATCCCTACCAATAATTAAATCTGCTGACCATAATAATTCCAGGTGGTCAGTGGTCACTCGGTGCCCTCAGCTCTCCATCCACATCAGTTCTGGTGCAGAGGGGACAATTTTGCCAAGGAAGTTTTCCTCCTCCTGCTCCCCCTGATCAGTGGCCCCTGGCAGGGAATGCCGTGGTTCCAAAGCACTCGTGGATTTTAATTCAAAGAATTGGGAACCAAACTGAATTCTTAGGAAATCTCTTTGCTCAGGGACACAACAGCTTTGTCACCAGTGCTGAGCTGGTGCAGAAATAGCTGGGACACCTCCTGCCCACCTTGCAGGGAGACTGGAGCCCCATGTCCCACCATCCCGCCCTGCTCTCTCCATCCCTCCTGGTTCACTCCAACACAAGTACAATTTTCTGCCATTCACCAGGCCTTCTTCCTTCCCCTTATTGTTTTTAGCCTTTTCTGTGACCCTTGAAGTCAATTTTAGGGCAACATGGAAAGTGCAACAGGAATTTATTTATGCAGCAAACACAGGCATGGTGCTGCTGCGGGACAGAATTGGGCACCCCTTGCCTCAGCCTCTGCTCCTGCTGTGTGTCCTGGGGCTGTCTGTGGCACCAACAGTGAGGTTTGCACCTTGCTGACCTGAAAATTGGTGATTTTATGTTTACACTGAGACTGCCCCCTTCAGAGGCCTCAACAATTCCAGTGAAAGTTAGTTTTTAATTTCAGGAGCTGTTTGTGATTTAGTCTCTGCCACACTCACCCTGCTCTGGCCTTGGACATTGCCAGGGATGGGGCAGCCACGATTTCTCTGAGCAACCTCTGCCAGGGCCTAATATCTTCTACCAGAGAGATTTATTTTCTGTCTAATCCTAGATTGCAGAAAATGCCTCTTCCAAACATTCCACAAGTTTAAATTAACTTTTGTGGAGCAACTGCTTAGACAAAGGACATGAAGGACCAAATCCTACATTCCTTCTGTGTTCTGAACATTTAATGAAGGTGAATTTTTGCCCTGCAAGGTTTGTGAGATCCCACTCTCTGCAGTGATGACTCTCCTGGTATTTCCACTTAAAAATTTTATTTTCAAGGCCCCATAATTGTATGTAAAGTTTTTCTTGGATCTGAAAGACAAAAAGCCCTAACAAGTCAAAGGCTCAGCCTGGGAGAAACAATTGACCTGCATACAGAGGGAAAGGTATTTTAAAAAGGGGGTTTGATACTTTTTTCATTCTTACCCTAAATTGCTTTGGTTTTGAGCTCACATTTTATCAACTGCAGAATTCACTTCAGTGTAAATCTCATTGATTTCAGCCACATTTTATTCCCGGGATAAACGTGATTTCATTATTCTATTACAAAGCACATTAAAAATAAAACGTAGGTGACAACTTTATCACTAAAGATGGGATTCATTACACATGAGTGAGGGGGATTTTTTTTCTTCAAGAGGGGTTTAATTTGGATTTCTAGCATACAGCCATGCATATATACAGCAGCCAAAGAAGCTATAGCCTGTCATTTCAATAAAACATGTATGAAAGCATCCCTAAGCACCTCCTGACATGTCAGGGATATATGGTGTACGAGTGTGTCCATGTCAGCAGTGACAAGCTGAACCTTAATGGCTCTAAAACAGTCTTTATGGTTTACTGTACCCGTAATCCATTTTATAATGAGTGCTCAACCACATACAACTATTCTCTGAGTTTCCTCTCCTTTTAACTCACCCCAAGGTGCCTAAACGAGGGGAAAAACTCAAAATTGTAGGCGATCCTTCCCAAGGAGCATTATGAGCTGAGATACTTATGCAAGACAGGTAAATTAAGAATAAGGCTTTGCTCTAATCCATGAGTTTCCTTCTGTGGATTTTAAGAGAGGCCAGTACTGACATTTTACTGTGGTTTTGGGGAAGGTTTTAAGTTTCATCAGGCTGGCAAAGCTTTGGACTTAGAAAATGTGGGGATGGGGAAGAGGTGTTGTAAGGCCATGACAGACATCACACATTTAGGGTTCAAACAAAAGCAGAATATGATATTTCCTACCATGATTTCACCCTGATCCTGCACCCTTTATCCATGGGAAATGTTAGCAAGAAGCAGGAAATCTCTGGCAAAAATGTAACAGGAGCTGGAGAATCCTCTTGACAGCAGTCTCCTGGCACAGAGCTCTTGGCATACACAGAACCGTGGGATGGTTTGGGTTGGAAAAGACCTTTAAGATTATCTAGCTCCACCCCCTGCCATGGACAGGGACACCTTCCACTATCGCAGGTTGCTCCAAGTGCCCTCCAAGCTGGGAATTCCAGGGACGGAGCAGCCACAACTTCTCTGAACCAGCTGTTCCTCCTTGTCTGAGGTAGTGGTCTGTGGGACACCAGGCAGAGGCACCATTAGAAAGGAATAAGAAGGTTTGGAATTCCAGGGAAGTCCACAGAGCTGAGGCTCTGACACAGGAATGTGGAATTGTAGAAACCCAGTCTCAGCAGGGCACAGATGACGCCCCACACCTGGCAGGGAGGCTGGAGACACGACCACGTTTCGCAAGAATGCTTGGGATTTTTCTTAAGATAAATCTATGGTTTTAATCCTTTTGATTCTTAAATTATAATCATGATGCCAATGGTGGTGATAATAAAATGGAGAAGGAGAAGGAGAAGGAGAAGGAGAAGGAGAAGGAGAAGGAGAAGGAGAAGGAGAAGGAGAAGGAGAAGGAGAAGGAACAAGCAATAAATTTCTGCCCAGGAGGCCATAGCTCTGGTGAAGCTGATCTCCTCAGTCCCAGCCCAGGCTGCAGAGACCCCTGAGGAAATGCATCCCTCCAGGTCCTCCAGTTTTCCATCCTCAGGCACCCGGGTGACCCTCTCTGCCACCCAGATGCTCTCCCAGCACACCCTCTCTTCCCAAGACCTACTCCCCACCAGTGCCTGCTCTGCACCCCGCCCAGGGCACTCAGAAATCAAGGCCAGCTCCTCCAAGGGACAGCCCTGGGCACTCCTGACCCGCGGAGCAGGAGGCTGAGCATCCCTCCCGCAGGTCCTGGGTGCCACGGGCTGGGTGCCCCGCGGGTGCCAGGCCCAGGGGCTTGGGATCGCCCAAGGGGAGAGGGAAGGAAGCAACTAGAAACAGCCACTTAGCGTCTATTTAGAGCCTGGGAGCATTTGTGAAAGCCATCCCCATTACTGTTGAAAAGATGCAAATTTGGTGAAATAATCAGCTGTATGGCTGCAGGCTGTTTCTCAAGTACCCTGATTCCTTACAGGAGGGAAGGTATTAGTGTAAGACACACAGCAAGGCCAAGTTCATGTTGCTCAGAGGTAGCCCCTAACCAAACTCCACCAAGTGCTATAAAACAAGATTTGTTATCCTGGCAAGCGCTGACAGTTCCTCCAATAAAGCCCCCAAAAAAACCAGAGCCCTTCGGGCGGGTTGCAGGGGTGCAAAAAGCAGCGCTCACAGGCACGGCTGCCACAGGGGACACGCGGTGGCACGGGGGACATCGGTCCCTGCCCCGCGGTCCCTGCCCCGGCCCGGCCGGGCAGCGGCAATTAAAGCATCGCCCGCATCCCCTCCGCCGGCCAAAATCCCCGCAGATGCTCAAGGAGCCATTTATCTCCGGCAGGAAAGAGCATCAAGCAGCCAGCGCTTTGTGCTGGGAGCTGGGGGAGCAAGCGAGGAGGAGCCGCGCTGTAAAATCCCGGGGAAATCGCTCAACGCGCGGCTCCGCGCAAGGTGCCATCGGCTGCGTGGCTCCAGGCTTCCCTCCTCCTCCACATCGCGGCTGCACCCGCCTGAACTGTGGGGAAACAACGGTGCCTTTGAGAAAAGGATAAGATTTAACAGCAAAACCCCATTCTTCCGGCATTGCTTATTTTAAAGGTGGCACGAAGAAGCTCTAAAATGCTGGAATATTAAAAAATATTTTTAATTTCAGGAGCAACAACTATTTTCTTAAGCCAGCAGTGAAGGTGAGCCTTAAGTCAGGTAGTTTGATTATTGCAATTCCAGCTCTCCTTCAAATCAGTTTCGCAGCCAATGGCTTAAAATAACATCCTGGAAACAAAAATATATCCTATTAAAAAAAAAATTCCGATCATCAAACACCCATTCCGCTGTGTTCACGCTGTGCCTGCAGTGGGACAGGAGACAACAATGTAAGGCATCATTTCAAATTTGGAGATTTTCTTTTCTTGTGTGGCAAAAGGAAACTAAATAACTAAAAAAAAAAAAAATAGTTCAAGTGACATTTCTAGCAGAGTAATAGAATAAAGTGGAGTTGGAGAGGGTGTGTTTGTGTGCACGACAGGGCTGGTGCTCCAATATGCATCTTTATGTATTATGGATCCCGTTTTCTCACATTTTTCTCAGTGGACAGATATTGTGCTGTAGCTCTCAGAAAACCTGAGAAAAACATTCCAACAAATTGCATTCCTTGTCTATACAGATCCTATAAGGAGCACAAAATAGGCAAGGAGAGTCTTCAACAGAGAAAGCCTTTTTTGATTCCTCCTTCCCCCCCCCAATCTTCTGTAACAACATAAAAGATACTGTTATGACAAGTACTCTGGTAGTTCATTCTTTCATTTATAATTTAACCACAGCCTATATAACCTAATCAGAAAAATGTGGAGCATGATTAGTACAACAATCGAATGCAGTTGGGCTCCTTGAACAACTCAAAGAACAATACAGAAGAAAGCCAAAAAAAAAAAAAAAAAAAAAAAGAAAAATAAAAAGGAGGAAAAAAGAATCAAGTCAAACCATCGCAGGCATATCAGAAAATATGTGGTATTTCTTTAATATTTCATTTTAAACTACCTAATTGTGTTTTTAAGCTTCGGTTCCTGTAATTTTGCAAGATGAGGCATTCCAGTGAGAAAACATATGGTAAGGGATTTTTAAACCACATAGCTAGAGTGCATCATAGACTTATCTGCTGCTTTAGTGTCACAAAAATCCACCACTGAATTTATCCAGTCACCCATTAAAGAAAGAAAAGAATTAAAGGAAAAGGAGTTTAAAAATCCCCAAATGCTCCAAAAAAACCCCAAGAACACCCTACTGGAAAGTGCCATCGGGTTCGAGGCAGGAGCGAGGTGGATCTCCGAGGCTTCCCAGGGCAGGAAAAGTGGCAATTTTCTGGTTATTTTAGGATCCTGCCCAGCAAATATTGCACGTGGTGGTGACAAACTGTCACCAGCAAAAACTTGTGCCGGTGCCTCGGCTAAAATGAGTTTTAATGAACCTCGTGCCTTTGCATCCAGGAGAACTCCCTATCCTGGCCCTTCCCAAAGCTTTTCCCATGAGGCGAAATCCAAGGAGGGTTTTAGTGGGAGCAGGCAAGGAGAGGTTTTCCAGGAGAGGCACTGAATCAGCACTTTCTGTGGCACTTTCCGAGGGGATGTCAAGGCGTGAGAGCAACAAACTTTGACATTTGCGTGTGGCAGGGAGAGCTGGGGGCCCCGAGGATGCTGCAGCTCCTGGGAATGCAGAGCCAGGCTGGCTGGAGGGTGCTGCTCCCACCCAGCTGCTCCTCCCGGATCCCTGCTGCTGCCTGCAGAGGGAAGGGCTTCCCTGAGCCCAGCCTGAGGTAAGAGGAGGACACGGCCAGGCTGGGCTGCGGGGGAATTTCAGGCAGCAGTCTGGAACAATGTCACTGCAGAGGAAATCACAATGCCTTGGCACCCACATCAAGCACTCGGTTCCGTGGGAAGCAGAGCTGGAAGGAACTTTTGGAGGCCGCTGGTTAAGCCTGGGTGCCAGGGAAGGCCGTGCCAGGCTGGATGGGGGGTTTGGCATCAGGGTGACAAAGCTGTGAGCTCCCAGTTATCCAGTCAAGAGTACTGTGCCACAGACAGGAGTGTCCCTGCGAGGGCGCCCACGCCACTTCTGCCTCCCCACCCTGGTATTAGCTAAAATTCACCTGGACTCCCTCTCTCCCGGTGGTTTTGGTTTTTTTTTTTTACTGCTTATCTTGCTTTTAAAAGACAAACTCTTAACCCCTTGCACTTAAGGGGTTCCCCCAAGGTTGTCTGCCTTTTCCCACTGGGAATTTCTAAGTGTAAGGACCGAGAAAAGCGAAAAGCGTAAGGTGTTAATCTTGATAATTAGTGCACAAAACCAATTAGAGGGCCAAAAAAACCTTAAGGCACAGAAAGTGATTTTTTTGTTTATTTGCTTACCTTATTAAGTTAAATATCTGTCTGAATTAATCACTAATGAACGCGAAGAAGGCTCAATAGCACCGGCTTAATGAACAGCAGTGTCAGATGCATTTTGCAGGGCACCAAATCACTGGGCAGAGGGAGCCAAGTGGCTCCTCAAAAATCACTTTTCTGCCCAATTTTCTGTTTCCAAAGCAGTAAATTATTTACGTTTATTGTGCTGATTTAAGCACTTAAATACTATGAATGGAGCACAGGTTTTAAAAATAGAGGATCAGTGCACAACCCCGCTGCTGGAAATTCACTTTTTTTTTTTCCTACAAAAGGCTGCCCCCCCTCCCAAATTTCTTCTGCAATTGTTGCAACCTCCCCTTGTTAGATTAAAAATATTTTTGTCTGCAATTTATGATTTTCCAGACTTTCAGTGCTGCAGGAATTAAATTGTGCATGCTACCAGCAGTCCCCTTCATACTTGCCTTGTGGCTTGAGCAAAGTTGTGGTGTTTTCCGGATCAGACTGTTGTTTATTTCCCCAAAACAACGGCATTTTCGCCTCTTTTTCCACCTATCGTTCACACGGTCAACATCTGCATTGTAAACGTCAGATCTATTAATTGTCACGTCCCCAGCTCCGGGCATGGAGTGGATGTGCTCAATATCCCTCCTAAAAAATATTTCCCATTTTCCTATTAATATCTCCGCATGCCTCTCCCTTTATTTCCGAGCAGGCACGGAGATTTTGCAGCTCTTACGCTGGGTGTTTTTTTTTCCCCCCCTTGCTTTGGAAAACCCTCCTGAAATCTTTTCCTGCTGCAGATTTTTGGCTGCACGGACACACAGGAGGAAGGTGAGCTGACTCCCCAGCCCTGCGTTAGAGCCACATAATGGAATAGGACTGAAGGGAAAAGCCTCATAGCAGAGCAGCAGAAAAAGTGGGAATCCAGAGCTTTCTAGGATCTCCTGAAAGGTGATTTTTAATTTTTATTTTTATTTTTTTTAATCGCAGCCTGTGGAACGATGGATGTTTTGTTGTAAAATGTGCCCAAATATTTGCAGCAGCAGAACTTTGCTCATTATTTCAGAGCTGAGCTGCTTTGTGTCAGCTCTCCCACAGCCCCTGGTGTGGCTACTCACAGCTCCTTACTCGCTGTGTAAGTCCTTCCCTACCTTGCCTTAATAAAATAAACACTAATAACCCTTCGGAAGAAATGTGGCCGCATTTAGAGGGGGAGAAACTGCAAACTGCATCCCGCAGGTTTAACTATTTCAGCCATTTGGGCTAAACGCTCTTCAAGCACCAGTAATGGGGAAAGTGCCCCCGCTATTCACATGAGATACTCCAGGAGTAAACACCACCCTGCCTGCGAGCAGCTAATTAAGGGAACCGGGCGCAACTCAGAGAATTCCGGGTAAAAATAATGGTGCCGTAGGAATGGCTGGGAGTGCGCAGCCCAGGATGGGACGGAGCGGTGCTGGGATCAGAGCAGCCCAGCT
>NC_089688.1:34125000-34130000 GCF_031753505.1 Anomalospiza imberbis
TCCCATTGGCAGGGAAATCAGACATCAGCGTCCACCCCCAGGGACCAGGCACCCTCCAGCTCCTGGGGGGACACCCCCATGCTCCCACCTTGTCCTCCTGGAAACTCTGCTGCCGTGCCTCCAAGTTGTTCCTCTGTTTGTTATCCTAATAAAGTTTCTCTTCTCTGCCATAAAGTTGTCACTCGCAAGGCACGTCCTGAAACACAGCCGCCAGTGCCATGTGGGGTGAACGTGGAGAAAAGGGGGCGAGGGGGGGGATTTAATAAAAGGAATTGAGGAATTAAGCTGCTGCATCCCAGCCTGGGGAAGGGCGGCTGCGAGGAAAATATTAATATTCCCTCTTAAGCCGCGCATCCTTCGCGGCGGGAAAACTTCGCGCCCCGCAGAAAGCCCAGGAGCTGAGCCGAGCTCCAGGGCCCAGGCCTCGGGTTCCAGGGGAGGGTGACCTTCATCCCAGCGGCAGCATCCTCCCAGCCGGCTCCTCTCCGGAGGGACAGCACCGGGAGGATGCTGCCAGTCAGGGATAAGGTGTGTGAGCAGGGCTGGGGGACGGCGTGGCTGCCTGGAGAGCCCATCCCTGGGAAAGAAAGGAGAAGCAAAAAGCACTCCAAAACACCCCCCTAAACCCGGTGTTTTTTGAATTAAGCGAGGTGGCTGCGTTTTGTAACAATTCCTTTTGCGTGAGTGCACAAAGTGAGTGAAATGTGAACGCAGGTTGGGCTGGCTTGCAAAAGCCTCCTAAAAAAAAATGGTCTGCAGGCTCCAGAAAAAACATCTTTGGGTTGGGAATGAACCTTGTCATCTATGAAGCAACACAATAAAACCGTGCAAGGCTTTCGCAGAGTCAGGAAAGTTCAGGCATGAACTGAGTTAACATAAAAATTGCTAGAAAACACAGGAATAGTAATTTGGGGATAAGAAAGGAGGGAGAATTCATGTTATAAGTGCAAGTGATCTGGAAATAGCTGTTTGTCTTGGACATTTGCAGGGAAGTGACATCATGCCGAGTGTCCACGGGGATATTAATTCTGCATTTTTCAGGCCAGATTCTGGCACTAAAGTTGGCAAAATTAGACCATTTTGTTGCAGGGATCTCCGAGCCGCCCACCTCCACCACACATTACAGCACACCTATGACATGACCCAAGAACAATGGGTGAAAAATGGGCTATAAAAACATGAATGGCCTGCTTCATATAAAGCAGATTTTATAGTGCAGGTGTGCCTTCATTTATCGATACTGTAAAGCAGTGAGATCATACTGGCAGTAAAACACAACATTTGTAAAACAACAACTGAAAAAAAAAAAAAAGGGGGGGGGAGAAATTCTATTAATTAAAAATGTAATGGCACAGATAAAATCTCAATGGGGTGTTTTAGAAATATATTTGATATTTTGTCATCAGATGCTTTACATCAGCTCACACAGAATTCAGCCAGCTCTGAGAAGGAGATCTGGAAAAGGGAAAAAAAAACTTAATTGAACTGTAAAACTATATCCCACATTTAGGAAAAACCAGGCATGTAAAAATATCTATTTAATAAGTGTTGTTTAAGTTGTTAAAGCTGGTAGAGGGTTTTCTTTCTTTTTTTTTTTTTTTTTTTTTTCCTTCACCCATTAGGATATGAATGGGAAAAATTATGAATAGGAAATCCTGCTGGAGTTTTTATTGCCTATTTCCTTTCGGGAAGATGGCATTGTTCCTCTTTTAAAAAAGGGAAGGGGCGTAAAATAAGCGCAGGCATATGACAGACATCCTTCAAAGGCGGGCTGGCAGAAATGTTGTTCTGTATTTTTGTTCCTCACAAGGCAAAGCCTGTTCTATTTTTAAGCAGGGCTGTGCTGCTGTGGACATTTCCCTTCCCTCGAAAGGGGTTTTGGCATAATGTTGTTTTGATTAAGGCAGATTTCTGTTCTATTCTATTTAGTTTCTTATTTTTTCTTTTTAATCACAATGCAGGAGCAAAGGATTGCATTTTTTATTATTCTTGTTGTTGTTGAATTTTTCCTTTTTCATTGTTTTTCCTGCACCTATTCCAGGCCAGAGACTGAAATTTTTCTACCCACATCAGCAGGTCCAAAAATTCTCACCTGCGCAGGAGGGTTTTGCCAAACCCACCTGTCGAACCCCAGTTTCAGCAGGTTTTAGGATCTTCCCTGTTTTACTTATTTTTTTGGGATATTGCAAAAAATTATTTTAAAAGTGACAGATTTCCTGGGCAAAGGTGTCACCCTTCAAACCTTTGATCGATTTAATCACCCTGAGCTGGGTAAGGGGAGGGCAGGGTCTGAGGGTCTCTGTCCCTCAGAGGTGACCCCAAACACATCTGGGGTTTTGCTGAGGTGCCCAAAAAGTGGGGGCACCCCCTTGGCTACAGCCTGGAGGCTCCTGCCTGACCCTGTCCCCTCGTCTGGGGGCTGTCCTCACCCTGTGCCTTCCCCTCCCTTCCTGCCTCCCCCTCCCCAACTGCCACAATCCCAGCTTGTGTCATCATGTTCGGCACAGATGTTTCAGCAGCTGTACATGGTGAGCAGCTTCAGAAAGAGGTTTTTTTCCCTAAGATATTTTCTCCTAAGATTTTTACCCTAATATTTATTTTCTCTAAGATTTTTTCCTGTTTTTTTCCTCTTTTTTTTCCTCTTTTTTTTCCTCTTTCTTCAATTGTCAACCACTGCCATGGGACGTGGGACAGCAGGGACCTCCATTGTCCCTGGGGAGTATATCCCCACCTTTCCCTAAATTCACTGATTTTCCCTATTTATTTTTTTAATTTTGCCATTCTGGGTGCTGGGATTGGTGGGTCCCTCGCTCAGTGGTGGGCCAAGGAGGTATTTTTATATCTTGGCACTGCCAATAAAGTTCTGTTAATGGCCCAGAAGGTTGTCATGGTATGTGACACTCATGGGACAGCTTTGGGCATGGCCAATGAGCCTCACACAGGTGTGGGGAGCAGTTTTGGGGAGCACTGTAATTATTATTTCCCAGATGAAGCAAAGTCATGGAGATTCCTGGAATTTTATCCATCAACCAGCTGAGCTGAGGACCAGAACAATGCCCTGGCTGCTGGTTTTCTTCAAGAGTTAGGTGGATGGCTGGAGCCTTAACCCAAAAAACCCCAAAACATAAAAAGAATGAAATCCCATGAAAACCACGAGCTGTAGATATTCCCATCTCCAAGGTGTCCATCAGGATGACTGAAGGCTCTGGCACAAGCACCCTTAGATAAATTATCTGTACTGTGGTTCTTCTGTTTAATTATTATTTTTTTAAATGTCATTTTTCTTGTGTCACAGCAGACAATGCTCTTCCTCTTTACTGAATGCAAAGGGATTTATCCTGGAGATTCCCATGAATGATCCTATTTATACAAGCAGGGACATTCCAGGGGCTTGTGCCATGACTTATTGCTGAGCCTGCCTGCCAGTTCTTAAGTACCTTGTTTTTCTTTTTTGTTCTTTATGTGCCAGCAGGTTCTTATTTGTCTTTAATAATTAAAGAAGTGGAGGAGGAAATGGAGTGGCTTTGGATGCCAGTCCATTGCTCTTTTTTTGGGCAACAAGTGCCCTCAACCTCACTCTGTGCCAGCACTTGGCCAAGCCCCACCATCCATCCTGCTCTTCCCAAACCCTCCCAGTTCCACTGATTTACTGCAGGGTCAGTCAGGTTTCTTTGAGGAGCCAGAATTTAGAATTCCCACCCCCATCCAAGATCCTCCCCTGCTCAAAAGGGATTTTGTGTTATGTTTATGTTCTCCCAAGAGAAGGCAGAGCTGGCCAGGGCTCACTTCATGTGAGCAGCTCTGCAGCATCCAAAATCAGCACCCCAGGGGGCTCCCGTGGCTGGAACTCTGCCCTGGTGTTCCCTGCTCCTCTCTCCTCTGAGGAAGGAGCTGGGGAAGTGGTGGTGGCATCACTGGAGCCTGCCCTCTGCAGGATGAAATTTGTGGCCATGGAGGGGGCTCATGGAAAACGGGGCAGCCAAGCTCTGCCCTGGACACCTTTAGGTCCTTCACCAAGCGCAGGAACAGGAATGTGATATTTTTTTTTAAAAAGGCCAAGCCTGGCTGCTTGGCTACAGCAGCTTTGCACCTTTGCCTTTGGAAAACTTTTGGGATTATTTCCATCTCAGTATTAAATCCAGTGTTTCCATTCAACCATGAGCCCAGGAGAGGGTGGCACAGCCCCCCCCTTTCCTCCTTGCGCTCCTCTCCCACTCAGCTGCAGGACAAGAGGGTTTGCTCGGTGCAATCATCCCTCCTGCTGTGCTCCCTGGGATCTGCAGCACTCCCAGGCATTTCCAAGGGGTGAATCAATACAGAAGCTCATTCAACAGCATTCACAATTTAAGGCTCTTTTTTTTTTTTTTTTTTCTTTCAACCTGGTTGTTAAATTCACATAAAAGTAAAATAAAAAGGGCTTTCCTGGTGGTGGGTTAAACCCATCCCTTCCCTCCCTCCTTCCTCCAGTCTCCCTGGCATCCAATAGCACACAGTCCATTTTGGGATTTCATTGGGAATTCACACTAAGTGACAATTTTCCACATGCTGCAAAGAGTTGAATATAACATTACTGCACTAAAAAAGGGACAAAATAAAAGATTGCCCACAGGATTTTTAAATTTAACAAGGTGAAAACCCCAGAGCTTCTCTGGGACTATTGGTGCAGGACATCATGGAATCACACACTGTTTCGGCTTGGAGGGGGGCTAAAAAACCTTCCAGTTCCACCCTCTATCATGGGCAAGGACACCGTCCACTACCCCGGGTTGCTCCAAGACCCATCCAACCTGGCCTTGGGCACTTCCAGTGCACTGGTGATGCTCAGGCACCACAGCCACAGACATGGAATCTGAGTTAAAGAATCATTTAGACTGGAAAATACTTTTAAGAGCATTGAGTCCAACCATAAACCCACATGGGCTCCTGCACCCAAAAAATTCTTCATTTTTATAGACAAAGCCATAGCCTTTGTGTGAACCTGGGTCTGCTGTGCCACCTTG
>NC_089688.1:34135000-34152292 GCF_031753505.1 Anomalospiza imberbis
CTCTGAGCTTACCTCTGTTTGAATTAGAGGGTTTCAGCTCATGTGCAGCTCAGACATTGGCCCACAAGACCGTGAAGCGTAGCTGATTTTTGGAGAAACTACTAAGTAGTTTCTATAGTGATAATGATGTACTATGTGCACCTATTGGGAATATATAAAATTAGAGAGAATTTCTGTTTGCTTTGGTCCTCTTTCTAGAATAATTACAGGAACTGCCATTCATTCCCATTCTGTTACCCTGATTATTCTAGAATAACCTGGTTATTAAGGTTTAGGCGTGTTTAAGAACATACTGCAAAGTGACAACTTGTCATGTTGGTATTATCAATACTTTAAAATTTCCATATTAGTGACCCAATTTTCTCAAGATTCCTGAGTGTTTAATTTGGTGGGGAGAAGGAGGGAGGGAAGTAAATGATGCCTCTGCCTTTTCTCTATTCAAAGTAACCTTAATTTTCTGTTTCTGAATAGAAACCTTCCCCTGAGCGGCTGAAGAAAAAGAGTCAGAACAATTCTGTCTAACCACATTCTCAGCTTGGAAATCCTTCTGCTCCCATCAGATGTGGTGGGGAACACTTTGAAATCTCCCCCTGCCTGTGTCAGAGGTGCCATTGCTAAATTCAGGGAATTATGGAAATAGGAAGTGCTGAGTGGCCCACCCCAAAACTGCTTCCCAGAATAGCACTTCACAGCCTTAAAACCCCACCGTGTTTAATGAAATATATTCCCTGAAATAGCACTTTACCCTCTGAGGTGAGATATCCTCCACGGGGCAGGTGCATAACAGCAGGTATTTTCACTGTGATTTGGAATTTTCATGGCTAGGAGAAATTTCTCCTGCAGAAGGAATGTAGTTTCACCGAATGAGGCACAGCAAAGGCTCTGCTCTGGTGAAGGTGCCCATAAAGCTGTCCAGAACCACACTTCGCTGACGTAGTGACAGATTGGGCAATTTTGCTGTGGTAATTACTCAATGCTTCAGCAAATGGTAACTAAATCCTTTGGAAATCAAAATGTCTAATTGCACACGCACATATGGTGTCGCCCCAGCCATCCTGCAGAAGGTAATGGAACCAGCACACCCAAACCTTCCCGGAATTCCCCCAGCTCCAAAGCCACCAGTGACACAAAACAGTTGGCATTTGGAACAGTGTTTGGGGGAAAAAGATGGGAATAAAAGAACTTTTGGAAAACGTGGTGTGCTACACGCAAACCTGGGGTAGGACAGCAAAATTTAGGTTGGTTTTGTCAATAAAGGGGAAAAGGTGAATGCTGTGACGTTGCTGCTCTAATCTCTGTACTGGAACCATATTACTGCCAAAATTGCAAGGATGTGTTCAGTGTTTGGTCTGGGATGTTGACACACAAGACCATGCCAGGGGAGTATGGAGGATTATTGGGCCCCAATTGCTCATACCAGGACTGCTGGAGCCCTGGACCATGGGGAACACATTTCCCAAGGGCCACGCTGAGCACCAAATCCTGGTAGCTGAGCAGGAGAGCAGGGAAAGGGCCTTGTCCAGCCCAGTTCAACCAGCTCCCACCAACCTTCACATTGAAGGAGGATCCAGACCAGAAAAGAGATGCAAGATTTTGTCTGAGAGCTTTGCTTGGCACAAACAGTGGTGGCAGATGATGATGTGGGGTAGAGGAGACAAAATCAGGCCCCTCCATCCCATAAAAGCCAGAAATGTCGGACACTATCCTTAAACCAGGATTTCAGGTAAAATTCTTGGTCCTTTTTTGCCCCTGATGAGGCTTGAAGTCAGGAAAATCAAAAGGACAACTGTCCTTGTGGGGGCTAAATTAATTCTAACATGTTTATTTTGGAATGACTTCATCTGAAGAATTGCTAAAATCTGACCTGTGTATGTATCCATCCATTCATCCATCCTCCATCCATCCTCTCCTACTGCTACTCCACCAGATTTTAAGCTCTTAGGATTTCTGCTGTCAGAAAGAGGCAAAACCCCCCTTCTTATTTTAACTATCACCTTCAATTACATACATTCAGCTTTAATGCAGGAGGGCAACATTGAATTAATTATTAATTGGGGTTTCTGGACCAGCTTCAGCCCCTTTTTCTGGAAGACATAGTCCTATGTTCTACATTTTGTAATTACTAGGCAGAAAACCTACATTCCTAACATCTCTTCTTTTCTAAAGAATCCCAACCCCCCATTCTTGTGACTCTCCTCGGAATTAGGAGTTCTTCTTTTTTATTTCTTGCTATTAATGTTTAGAAACTCTGAGGGTGTATGATTAATGCAGGTAGTGTGACTTTGATATAGGACAAAGTAGCATTAATTGTATGATATACATTATTTTTAAAACAACTACATTGTCTTCATCTTGCATAATTATCTCTTTGTTGCTGTTAATCAGGATTTCCCAAAGTGGCACACAATAAAAAGCATTAAGGTTTATGTCAGCAGATCCAAATCTGGAATCAAATCTATCTGTACCATCAGGTGCCCATTAGGCTGGTGGAATTGCACATTAAAGACACTCAGACAATACAGACGCTTTTCTCTTGCAGTTACTGGGAGAAAGGAGAAATTGGAGATCTGGAAACAGATGTAGGAAAAGGCAGTTCCTGCCCAATCCATCACAGACAAATGAAGAGAGGGAAAAGAGGTCAGATATTCACCCACTGATGTTTTTGGGTGGTGTCTTAGTGAATTTCAAGAATATCTCGCCACTTGAAAATATCCTCCAGGTTTTTTTCACTCAGATTTTAGGACAAGGCTGTTTTCTGTGAAATTGTAAATAAAGAAGTTGGGGACTGCTGCACTAAAGGGGCTCCCAGGGGGGCAGCAGGGCTGGGCAGTGACTGTTCCAGGGGTGTCAGTCCAGCCTGGGAACAAGAGTGGCCCAGTTCCCCATCTGAGACACGGGATGGGTGTGGAGCAGACAGGTCCCCAGCAGGGGCAGAGCCAAGGCCAAAGGATACAGCAAACCACCCAATCATTGGGGCAGCCGGAGGAACTGCTGCTCTGGTGCCACCAGCAGAGCTCAGCCTTTGCTCTGGGGGCAAGACCCATTTCCTAGGGGAAGAATGGACAACTGGACACAGTCATCGACGTGGGATTGGTGTGCAGGATGAAGAGTAGAAAGCTTACCCATTTTAATGGCTTTATGGCTAATGCTTTCTGGGTTCTCTATGTTCATGATGGGGCTGAGTGGGAATTTCTTCCAAGAAGCCTGGAAACACAGAGGCTTCAAGCTTTCCTTTCCTTCCTGTTCTTCCTACACCTTTTCCTTTTGTTCTTCCCTTTTTTCTCTTTATTCCTTTTTAAGAAAAGATCAAAGGAGCAACAAGGAGCCCTGGCATGTGCACACGTTGCCATCTGCCTTTCCGGTGTCCTCCTCCCCTGCCTGCTCCTGCCATAAGAAATGTTATTGATGGAGGGGAAGGAGGATTTGTGTGACCATTTCCATCACTTCAGCCACACGAGCTGCCTGCAGAAGCTGGGCTGTGCTTCTCCTGGAGAGGGCAAGAGTAGGAAGGGAGCAAGGGTTGGCTCTTGTCCTTCTTCAGGTGTTCTGTGGACCCCAAAAGCCACACGTGGAGGGTGCAAAGTGAGGCAGGGCAAGGGCACGACCCGGCAGGGCTGAGACAAGGAGAGGTGCTTTCAGAAAAGCAGGAAGGCACATCAGGCCAAAGGAGAAAATGAGCCTGGAGCAGTGAAGTAAGAATGATAATACCGAGCACTTATGTTCAAAGCACTGTACAAATATTAATTAATTAATCCTCAAAGCCCTCTCTGGAGTAGATAAGCAAGTGTTATTATCCCCTTCTTGACGGGGAGTCGGAGGCAGCAAGGTTAAGTGTCACGTCCAAGGCTACAGAGAACGGCTTCAGAGGGTGTTTTCCAGGGATAAACACTCCAAACCCAGCCCTGAGCTGACTCCAGGACTTAGCGCCATCCTGGCAGTGCGTTAACAGCAGGCAGGAGAGAGGAAGGGTCTGGAGAGGATCCTCCATCCCGGAGAAACCCTAAACATTTCTGCAATCACTTCTATCACAATTTTCACTCTTGGCACTCACAGTCTGGAGCAGCCCTTGGACCTGGCCAAGGATGGCTTGGGAAGAGTTGAGGAGGAAGAGTCAGATGTGTCCCTGGGTGTGCCATCCACCACCTCTTGTTGTCCACTTGAGCATGTCCAGTTCCTCTTGTGACACAGCAACATATTTGTCATTATCTTAAAAATAAACCAGGAGGAGAAATTATTCAATATACAAAGTTATGTTGATAAGGAATTAAAAAAGAGGTTAACTCTGACTCACCCCGATGCTTTAAAGGCTGTGGCCCCAAAAGAGGGAGCTCCACCATCTAGGGAAGTGGAAGTGTTGTGCTTCTCCTGAAATTCCAACCATCTTGTCCAGGTTTCCCAACAGAAAAGGAAAAGAGGAAGAAGGGTTCTTTCTGGAACCTGACCCAGAAATTAAGTAACAATGGATCAAGGAACTCCAGTTTGACCCACTCCCCCTGTAAAAGGCTCCAGTTGGAAATGTTTCAGGTTTGGGCCAATTTTTCAAAAGTAATGAATATTTAGAAAAAGTGAATAGAAAGAGGAGACTCAGAATATGTGGCCAGGAAAACACTTTTCTTGGAAGAAAAGGGCTTATAGGTCAAAGGTTTCTACTGTTCACAATATGGATTAGAGGGGGATTTCTGTGAGCTCTGGAGGGAGCTGGGGGGAGGCAGCAGGGAGAGGAATTGCCTTTGGTCTGTATTTGTTGCTCCAGTTCCTGTTCTGACAGCAAAGCAGCTTTGATTGCAAGATGAATTGTGGGGCAGGAGCTGCAGCTCTGTTTTGGGATGTTGGTGTTTTCTCCAGCACTTTTGACTTCAGGGAGACAAGAAAAGTGAGGTGGGTGTAGAGCTGCCAGAAACAATAACAGGAACATTTGCCAATTAATCCATCACACACTGCAGCGCCATTTACCTTTCACCTTCCCAATTCTGAAGAGTCCCTGTACAATCCAAATATCAAACTGTTCCTGGATACAGCAAAAAATGAGAGGATGTGGGGTTAAAAAAAGGGACCCATCAATAATAGAACAATGCTTCTAATTTCCTGTGCAGCTCGTCAGACGTGACCTGATCAGTCAATCTGGTCACTATTTGCCCAATATTCCTTTTAAGCACCCATTTGCATAACCCCTTCTCAGACCATCTCCCCCACACTTATTGGGATACCTGGGAGGCAGCACAAGCACCAGGAGTGGATGTGCCCCCATCCCAAAAAGTTTGTGATAGAAAATGCTGGTTGGAAACTCTTCCAAGTTATTATTTAACCCTACCCTCTATTTTTGCTAGGATTCATAAACAGGCAAAGAGAGATGTGTTTCCAGGTTTAACGAGCCATTTATAACTAATTACTGAAGCTTATTAAGTACAGCTTTGGCTTAGGCATTTTATCCCTACCTTTTCTCTACAGTATTCACCAAAATTTGGCTTCCTAAGAGGAACTAATTGAATTTCATGGTTTACACATTACTTGCACACTCTCTTTAATCCCCAGCTCTAGTTTTTCTCTTACAGATTGTCCCAGAAGAAAGCCAAAACATTAACTTTGTATTTATTGTGTAAATAAGGGTGTTTTTAAAAATTCTATCTACACAGACACACACGCACTGGGCTGCAGCCTTTTCCAATTCTTCAGTGCACTGGTGCAACTCCATCAAATCAACACCCACACACCAGTATGGGAACTAAAGTAAAATCTTCTGTGGGTGATTATGGACAAACAGGATCAGGTCAGCCAGATATTTGTGAGCTGCCAGGGAAATTGGCTCCCACCTAAAGATTTGGCTTGATTTGACTCCTGTGTGCTGGGCATGGCTGTGACACCTCCAGTCCTGTGTCCAGGTCTGGCCGCTCAGGACAAGAAGGACACGGAGGAGCTGGAGCATGTCCAGGGAAGGGAACAGAGCTGGGAAGGGGCTGGAGAACTCCTGAGGGGACTGGGAAGGGCCTGGAGAACTCCTGGGGGAGCTGGGAAGGGCCTGGAGAACTCCTGAGGGAGCTGGGAAGGGGCTGGAGAACTCCTGGGGGAGCTGGGAAGGGGCTGGAGAACTCCTGGTGGAGCTGGGAAGGGCCTGGAGAACTCCTGAGGGAGCTGGGAAGGGGCTGGAGAACTCCTGGTGGAGCTGGGAAGGGGCTGGAGAACTCCTGGGGGAGCTGGGAAGGGGCTGGAGAACTCCTGGGGGAGCTGGGAAGGGGCTGGAGAACTCCTGGTGGAGCTGGGAAGGGGCTGGAGAACTCCTGGGGGAGCTGGGAAGGGGCTGGAGAACTCCTGGGGGAGCTGGGAAGGGGCTGGAGAACTCCTGGGGGAGCTGGGAAGGGGCTGGAGAACTCCTGGTGGAGCTGGGAAGGGGCTGGAGAACTCCTGGGGGAGCTGGGAAGGGGCTGGAGAACTCCTGGGAGAGCTGGGAAGGGGCTGGAGAACTCCTGGGGGAGCTGGAAGGGGCTCAGCCTGGAGCAAAGGAGGCTCAGGGGGACCTTGTGGCTCTGCACAGCTCCTGCCAGGAGGGGACAGCCGGGGGGTCGGGCTGTGCTCCAGGGAACAGGGACAGGAGGAGAGGGAACGGCCTCAGGCTGGGCCAGGGGAGCCTCAGGGTGGGCAGCAGCAGGAATTTCCCCATGGAAAGGGGGTCAGGAATTGGAGCTGCCCAGGGAGGGCTGGAGTGCCCATCCCTGCAGGTGTCCCAGGAACTCCTGGAGGTGGCACTCAGGGCTCTGGGCTGGGGACAGGGTGGGGATGGGGCACAGCTGGGACTCCGTGGCCTTTTCCACCCTCAGTGATTCTGTGATTTTTTTTAATAGTGAAATTTGGGTGATTTACAGTTCAGTACATGTGGGGAAGCTTCGCTCTTTGAGCTCCTCAAAGCTGACAGATCCAACCAATGCCTCTGTGTCTGGACACAGCATTTCCTCCCGAATGCTGGAGGAAATGCTGGGCGCGATGGTGTCAAAGGGAATAATTTGTCTTTACCCTCAGCACAATCAATATTTTACCTTAAACTCTTGCCCCTGTAAGCATTTTGTGAACACCTGCTTTAGCACCTGGTACTGCCCCGGCCAAACCCCATCCAAGTGATGCAATCCATCAGCTATTCCATTAAATGGGAGCATTTTTATATCCCCAAACACACAGTTTGTATTTTCAGGTATATTTTAAGGCACTATGAGGCCAGGCACAAGCTGCAGTCCAGCTTTTTGAAGGAGAAGCAGCACGAGGAGGAATATTCTGGGTAAATTTTTAATAAACGTGTGTGTGCAATGAAACAGCTGCAGCCCAAGGCATTTTTAGCAAGTTCCAGCACTGTGCTGCTTGATCTTTACCACAACATTTCCTACAGAAACAGTGTGAGGAAGCTTGCCCGGATTTTCCAGAGGGGCTGGGGAATGCAGGTGACCTCCTGAAAAGTTCAAGTAACAATTTCCAACACAAATGGAAATTTTTCAAAGGGTCTTCCTCTCTTTTGTTAACTGCATCTTCAAGGGGTCTCCAAATGTGTGAGTGATAATAAAAAGCCATCTAGAGTTCACATTATTTGAAGTTTTAAGGAGGAAAATGTAAAAAGAAACAAACCTCTCTTCAGTAATAACACAGTTCAACCCACAAAATCATAGCCTAGAATTAAATTCTACTAACAACAATATATTTGGTTTGATTTTATTTTTAAGAGCATAGCTTGTTGGCTGCTGTTGTGCAAGTCAGCTTTCCCAGTGCAAATAAAAGTTAAAAAAAATTGTCTCGAAAATTTTTTGAAAAATGCAAAATAGCATTTTTTTTTCCAATCCAGCCCTGTCTGAATAGCTGAGATGCACCACAATTAAAAAACAAATGTCAAAGAAACCAAAAAAAAAAAAAAAAAAAGCTGAAGCAGCCACTCAGGCCTGGGAAAAATCAGCACTTCCAGTCAGATCTTGGCAGAGGGGGAAGCAGCAGAAGCTGAAGTCTCAAAGGAGGGACTCTCAGGTTACCACAGAGCCGGGGCCATCCCACCAATCCCAACTCCAATAAAAGTCTGACAGGGGATTTCAGGCCATGGGGCTTGTGTTTGCCATCTGCACGTGGGTAAATTGTTATCCAGAGCCGTTGCCAAAACAAATAAATGGGGGAAAAAAGGAAAAATAATTTTCCATTGCTTTCGGTTCCATGAATGCTCTGACCAAGGCACTGGAGCAGATTCCTCAAAGCACTGGGGGCCCTGGAAGTGTCCAAGGCCAGCTTGGAGCACCTGGGACAGTGGGAGGTGTCCCTGCCATGGCAGGGGTGGCACTGGGTGGGATTTAAGGTCCCTTCCAACCCAAACCCTCCTGGGAGTCTGTGACTTCCTGAGGAAAGGAAGGTTTTCAGCACAGGGTGTCTTGGTGCCTCCCTTGGGGGCAGAATTTGGTGTCTGTGATAATCCTGCTCCTGGTTATGTCAGTTTAACCTGGCCGTGATTTCACACCCTGCTGGGTAGGCAAAGGGGGGAAAGCTGGAGAGTCAAAACTGATCAACTTTAATTTTGTCTCCACGCCTTTTATAAAAACAGCAAAGTGTGCAGGGAATGAACTGCTAAAATTGCATCCTTTGTTACAATATTTCTCCTCCATAAATCGTTCTAAGATTAATTTAAGTAATATACTCAAAAGTAATTGAAAACACTTTATTTTTAATACTGTCTTATAAATACACTCAGATGCATTTTGAAAGTTGCAAATAAAATATCCTTTCATTTGTACTTAGAGCCTTAAGCTGAATTAAAGGATCAACTTTAATTAACTAAAAAATAACTTATCTCTCTCACTGCCCGATCTGTTTGGGGTGGACAAAAATGATCTTGCCTAATCTGCTCCCTCAATATCAATTTCATCTCGGGAGGAAAGAACAAGGTGTGCGCACTAAATTGTAGTACAGAGGAGCAGCGAGAAATGTTCCTTAAA
Organism: Anomalospiza imberbis; assembly: GCF_031753505.1. Classification (NCBI taxonomy): domain Eukaryota; kingdom Metazoa; phylum Chordata; class Aves; order Passeriformes; family Viduidae; genus Anomalospiza; species Anomalospiza imberbis. The sequence goes on from NC_089688.1 coordinate 34,143,949, forward strand.
ATATTTTAAGTGTTCATTAGAGCTGAGATTTGAAAATAGCAAAGGGAAGAGTTTAGGCAAAAGCTGGTTTTAATTCGTAGGGTTTGTAAAAGGGATTTGTTCAGGAAGGCAGCAGCCTGTGTGTTCTTGAACTGTACATTTTTATATATATGTATTATATGTATGTATATACAGCATAAATTTATATTATTTATATACTTATATTTATATTTATATTTATAGTTAATTATTTATATTTATATTTATATTGTTAGTTATATTGTTAGTTATATTGTTATATTGTTAGTTATTATTATTATTGTTATTGTTATGTTCATGTTTATGCTTGTTAATAATTGATGTTATTATAAATAAATTCTATCATTATTATTAATTATTGTTTATATTTTTATTTCTATTTGTTGTAGATGTGCTTGCCACATCTATTTATTTGTATCTTTATCTCAGAGATGTGTTCCAAAACATGTGGATGTGGCACTTGGGGACAAGGGTTAAAGCTGGTCTTGGCAGTGCTGGGGAACACGAGGACCTTTTAGGACATTTCCAACCTTAACCATGCTGTGATTCTGTGATTGTTATCTCCAAGTGTGGAAAACACATCATGGACGAATAAAGCTTTAATAAAAATGGCCTCAGGCAGCAATGCAAGGTTCCCTGAGTGGCTTCATCCTGCTCCTCCCCAAGAGCAGCCGAGCTGGGGAGGAGGTCAGTATGGGACAGCTGGAGCAGCGCATGGTTCTGCCCCTTCCCTGCAGGGTTTGTGCTCTCCACCTGCCTCTGATCTGGCAGATCTGCAAGAAAATAATTCATTAAAATGTTGCAGGGACCCTCAATGCTGTCACTGCTGTCCAGGCTTCAGCGATTCCTCATGGGTGAGGGCTGCAGGAATTGCTTGGAGCCCAGTTGTGAAGGAGGGTGATCATCCACCCTAAGCCACCCAGGAGTATTAAAAACTTATTATTCATCAAAATTTCCCCTGTGTCTCCTGAGAGCATTGGAAGTACCATCACTGACCACTTTGAAACTCTGACTAAGAGCCAGCCCTGGTGAGCTCCAGCCATCTGAATTCCTGCGCTGATGGTCAGGAATGGAGCAGGGATGCTGCAAGAGGATTTCTGGCTTGCCACAGGTGTCTTCAAGGTGTACAGTGTTCCTCACTTGTCTAAAATCAGCCCCAAACTGCTTCTGCTGTCACTCAGAGGCCATTTCAGTGGTCACATTAAGGACCTTGAACACTTCCAGGGATGGGGCAGCCACAGCTTCTCTGGGAAAACACCTCTAGCTGGGAGAAATATGAACTCAGCAGCCAGGAGCCACAGCAAACCCAATTATTCTTGTTAAAGGATGGATTTCATGAATTCAAATGTCATAACAGACTAAAGTGACAGCCCCTGCCAGGTGCTGGGGAACATCCTTGCAAGGATTCCTTGCTCACCACACACTTGGAAGCTGAGGGATGGGGCTCTGCACATCCAAGACGTGGACAATTGCCTTGGTCCCTGGAGATGTAGGACTAAAAAGCATCTCTGCTCTCTTTTTCTCCTTTTTATCTCCCATCTTTGGTACAGTTACAAAACCAGAATGCAATAAAATGGTGCAAGGAGGATATAAAAAGGCAACTTTGCTCCCTCGTGGCAGAAAGTACTGCCCATTCAGATCTGTCCTGTCTGCTCCTGTAGGATAAGTCAGCCTTAGAGAGAATAAAAGGGTCACCAAAGCTCTTCCTATAGGTGGGAAAGAGAGTAGAAACCTCAAAAAAGGGAGGTGTTCACGGTTTTGAAGTGAACAGATTGCTTAGGTATTTTCATTGTTTTAAACTGACTATATTCAAAAGAGATTAAAAAAAATTCTGATGGATTTTCTTCTGTTCCTAAGAATGAGCAGTGACTTAAAAAACAAACATAACAAAACAAAAAAACCCCACAAAAAAACCCACAAAAAAAAAAAATAAACAACGACAACAACAAACCAAACAAAAAAAAGATCAAGCTGGGCTTAATTGCTGCTTTATATCCAAGCCATAATGAAGCGAGGAAGGGCATCAGGAAGGGGAGAGGCAGCTCAGGAGCAGCATGGGGCCACAGCCTCCTTCCCCCTCTGTCCCCCACGCTCCCCTGGCCCGAGGTGTGTGCTGTGATCTCAGTTTTGTAGGAATGAAGGAGAAAAAGCCCTTTTTTCAAACAGCTCTGCAGCACTCAGGGATTGCTGATACCAAGATCCAGCTCAAAACCTCCACCACATCCCCCCTTCACTCAGGCAGCATTCTATTAATTTAGAAAGCATGATCTCATTAAGAAATTCCATTCCAAAGTTTCTGGAGTTGAAAAGCTGGGGAATTTCCCCAGGTTCTCAAAACCTTTGGTCAAAAAAAGCCAAGTTACTCCCCATTCCTCTTAAAACAAATAAGGTTAGCAACCCTTTTGCCATTCACAATTCAACATTCACACTAAATTAATTTTTCCAAAAGTAATTCAAATAAAAGCTTTGCTGCTGCTACCCTTTTCAGAGCTGCAAGATTGAATAAGGCATCTGAATAAAATTGTGTATTACAGCCTTCTTTAATATTTAAGCATGACATTCATTGATTTGTTTCTTGTTTTCTGCAAACCTTGACAACATGATAAAATAAATCATAAGAAGAAAATATAGTGGTAACATCTTTTATGGACTTCACATAGTCATCAATCTCAAGCTGTGAGTGAATTATCAGTGCAGCAAAAAGATCTATGTTTTAAGAGCTCCAATAGCACACTAGCTAGAGGTTTTTCACAAGCAAACTCAAGGCGAGTGACTGATAAGCATCATTATTGTTTTCTGAGAGTCTGGTTTATAGTGTGTTGTGGAGGTGTTGGCATATATGTTTCAGAAGGAAAGGTTTGATCAATTCTAAGTAGACATCTACTAACATATAAAAAATATAACAAGGGTTCCTGCTGAGCAGTATTAAAGTACCTATTGCACCATGTCAGCATGACAGGCCCCATGTTGTGTTTTCGATTATATTTAATATAGAATTAACCTTTCTTAATGGAACATATTGTGCATGCAACGGGAGTAAAAAATATTTATTTTGACCAAAACAAATATCATCCTTATTTAGGTTTTAAGGAATACTTCTTTATTTTCAATTTATAAAACTTCCCATCATAAAATTGTCGCAGCCCTGAACTGACAGGAAGGAATAAAAAGGTTTTTGTTTTTACTTTTTTTTTTTTCCTGTGGCTCATGAGCCATAAAGAGAGGAAGCTGCTGAGGGCATCAAGAGCAGCTGGGAAAAACATCTGTGGGGCAGCAAATGGGGAAGGGAGGAATGGGGGCACCAGCACCACCTTATCCACTGGTAATTCCACGAAATGCAAGGAACCATCCCATTGGAATTACCAGGTACCAACACTCTCCATGCTGGTGGTTCCAATGGGGAGGCACAGCCCCAAAAACGGGATCCTTCTGTGTGGAAGATAACAGAATTGAGGGGCTGCTCTGGGGTAACCAAAGCCGGGGAAGAGAAACATGGAACTAGGAATTAATTGGGTGGGATAAAGCAGCTCGCTTGCAGGAGCTGGCACTGCTGCATAATGAGGTTATGCAAAGGTATCATCGTTTTGCTGTGAAAAATGCCACTCCCGAAAGTAACTCTTTCACCAGGCTCCCAAATGTTTTATATCTGCTAAATGGGCTAATGAAAGCTTTAGGTTTAGAAAGCAGTAGCCTAGGGATTGTAAGAGTAAATATTAAGATGTTTTCTGACAAGCTGAATATATGTGGTTTCCCACAAAATCCCACAGTGCTTTGCACTCCATAAATATCACTCCTCTTCCCTCACAACTTTTACTCCATGAAATATGATGCCGCCGTCCACTAAAACATAGCTGCACTTTCCTTGGGCTCGAGCCCCGGCACACATTTATTTACATAGGGTGAGCACCATTCATCACCCTCCTAATTAATGCAGTCAGGCAGGAGGGGGTGAAGGATTTCCTTCCATCCCATGTGGAGCAGGACACGGGAATTTTCAGGGGAATCTCCTCAAGCAAAAGAAACCCCAACTCTTGGAGGCCTCTGGCACCGAGCAGAGCTCGCCAAATCCACAAGGCCAAACCTTCACATGAATTTTTGGGGGCAATATGGTTGGTGGCCTGATGGATTTGGTCAGGTAGGGATGCTCTGAATTATTGGTATTCCAGGGTGAAATTCCTGTCACTTTAGGTTCAGCCCTTCTGGCAGTAGCTGGGAGGAGCTGTGGCCTGGAAGAGGAGACACGAAGACTTTCTTGGTGCTATTAAAGGCTGGAGAAGAGCTGCAAAAAGCGGTAAGTATTATTTGTATCCATTTTCTCCTTTTATTAAAGAAGCTGCCTGAGAGTTAAGCTTGCAGCAGTGCCCTGGCTCGGTCTCCTCAGGTTATGAGAGCAAGGCCTGCTCAGTAGCAAAATTCAGAATCTCAAATGACGTCCAAGCTCTGCAAAATGCTTAACTTGGTAAGTGGGGAGATTTTCTTGTAAATTCAATTTTTCTTGTAATTCAATACCGCACCAGAGGTCTCATTTGATGGAAAAGAGGCTCTGTGCTCCTGGAGTGTTTTACAAATATGTAAATATTATACCTAAGCTGCCCCCGTTAATTAAATATGGCACTTTACCCAAGCATATTGTTTCCAGTCTCAATGTTCTGGCTTAAATCCATCATCAGTAATTAGGTTCTGTCCTTTTAAATTCTTTCCTGGCTTAATTAGCTAAATTATTCTACTTCACTTCCTGTCCCAAACTTGCATGCAGGGCTGGTGACCCTTCTCTGTGCCTCCTGGGTTTTGTCCCCTCGTAGGAGTTGTGGCATCATCACTCATCCGTGGGGAGGTGGGAATTCCACAAGGTGGGAATTCCACAAGGCTGCTGTGGCTCCCCAGTGCTGTCACTGGGCTATCACAACTTACTCAACACTTAACCATGGTATAGATTTTTATATGTTTTACTTACTTTTTTTGAAACATTTTTCTATCATATCTGCTCCCCCTAAATGTTTTTGATAAGTAATAAATATAATTCCTAGTGTTAAAGCTGAAAAATACTCTGCTTCCAACTCTCCTCATACTTATTTAGATGAAGGAAATAAGCAAAAAAAACCCACAAATCATCCAAACCATCAGGCTATGCAAAATAAATCAGAAATTAATACCTGCTAAAGCCAAAAGTGCTGAACCTGAAGAGCAAATTGGAGGCACCGGACAGTTCAGAATATCCAGGACTGCTAATGAGAACTCCCCATTTTTAATTTCCAGCTATTTGGATATTAAATGAATGGCTCCAGGTCTTAGGAACATGGAACAGCATCACAGATGAGAGAAACTCTGTTCAAATCCGAGAGGAGTGCTACGATTAATAAAGATAAAACAGGGGACGAGGTAGGAAGGGAGGGAGCTGCAGTTTAATATACTTATCCTATGAATATTTCTATAAAATCTGTTCAAGTTTTTTAGTGAAACAAAGTCCTGAATAGAAACAGAATATTTATTTTCAATACCGGCTTTTAGCTACCAAGATTCCATTAAAACTATGCTGGAGAAAAAAAAAAAGAACAATTAAAGATATGTATCTTGCTAATAAAAATGCACTTTGGTGAGAGATGTCGTGGAAGCAGAACCTCCTGTAAATTAGGTCACTTCTCCAGTAAACCATCTCCTGAACTCCTTTGTGGGAATTATGTAGGAAACAGGTTTTCTTTTCAAATCTTAATATAAAACTTGGAGAAGGAGCAAGTCTTCTACCTTATTCACATTCATAAAAAAATCATAATGTAGCATCAATATTCACTTAATAAAGAGACCATTTACACTGCTGGGCTGCTGTTCTTTTGTTTGCCAGGGTGGATTTTTTTTTAATCATATGGAAGAGTCGGTGCAGCAACATCTGTGACTTGTCAGTCATTTAATTAACCAAAGAAAAGCTAGCTATTCATTTTATTTCTGTATATGTTAATGCTAAAAACTAATAGAAAACAGCTAGTAAATTGTCCTCTGCATATATTGGACACAGCAACAATTACTCTGGCAGAGAAGATATAATAAAAGAGGAAATTTTAATAGTATTCTTATTCTATTTATTCTCAGGGGCTTCTGTTTCAAGGTACTGTAGAAATTAACAATTATTTCTTTTCATTGTTTTTGATGATCTTTTTCTATTATGGCCCTATCCGGCTTAAAAGAAAATATAATTTGAACTTTTCTTTTTTTGTATTAAATTTTCTTTGGCATCTGGAGATTTCCTTTCTGGTTGGTTACGGGGAGGTCCTGAGAAGGTTCAGAAAAATAAGCAGCAAGTGTTTCTTTCAGACAGCTGGTTAAGGTATGTCAGTTATTGGGACAATCAAGAGAACTCAGCTTAAAACCCAGAACTTTCACATAATAAAATAATTTGCTTTTCCAGCCTTCATTTTATTGACAAATATGTCTTTCCCATATTTTTGGAATGTCTGTCATATGATATGTCTAAATACTTGCTATTGCTCTGCTATATAAAGCAATTAACTGACTCTATACAGCAAATTGTCAGAGGATTTCCCCAGAAAGCTTGGGGAAATCTAACCTACGGAGCTGTTCTCCAATTTATTGACATGCTACGGTGGTGAAAAAAGTAGGACATCAATAAACAGCTTTAGCTGGAAAACTGGAATCTGATTATAAGTATTGGGAGCTGGAGACCAGAGCCTCAATTAAAATACATGGCATGGCTTTAGTTTAAAGCAGAGAGGTACTGGGTTGTAATGGGAAAAAGCAAGGCTTGGTGAAGGGTGGGAATGCAGAAATATGGAGTTTTACATCCCAAGTTCCCCCTGGGACTGTTTGAACTGGAGCCAGGTTCAGCTCCTCACCCCAGACCACTCCTCTGCCTCCAGAAAGCTCTACACAGGGAGAGAATCTTGAGGATTTTGTGCAGGAAATGATCTTGTCTTCCTTTCAAGGGCAGAGCGATGGTGCAAGGGGAAAGTTGGAGCACAGGTTGAAGAAAAACAGCTGAGGACTGGCCCTGGATGGATTCACCACCCTCAGGAAAAGTCCTCCTAACTCCTGCATAATCCAAATCCCCAAAACAGCAGGTTTGGAAATTTTGGGTTGAGAAAAGCAATCAAACCATAACCATTTAGGTTTGTGCAGTAAATATTGGTTAGGACTGAAACACCTGCATAGGAAAGTAGATTTAAATAGGTCAGGAAGTGCTGGATCACTCACAGGAATCTAAAAAATAGCCTGAAATCCCCACAATTCACAAGCAGGATTTCAGAATCACAGAATCATTAAGACCTCCAAGATCATCAAGTCCAACTTCTGACTGAGTTGCACCAAAACTGCAGTAAAAGACTAAGACTAAAAATAAAGCAAATTCCACTCCCCCCCAAAAAAAAAAAAAAAAAAGAAAAGAAGGGATAAATGACAGAAAATATATATGCATGATGTTAAAAAGGTAATTTTTAATACAGTGAAGGAAACCTTCCTACCTGAATTTTAACTTCATTAGCTTTACTAAAAGACCTTGTGCTGTGCCACTGGTGGTACCTCACCTCCAGTGCTGAGAGGACAAGGAAGGGCTGCTGAGATTGGCTGGAAACAATTGCTTTGTTAGCAAATTATCTGCCTAAGCACAGCTCTTGCACCTGTGTAACTTGAGTTTTTCAACTCCTTTTTCTGCTCTTTTATCACCACTGGTGGCTACACTCATTAGAACCTGGGTTTTATCTGTAACCTCTTTTGTTGACGTTAAGGTTTGTCTTTATATTGCCGCACAAGGAGCAACAGGGGCTTGATCTTGGCGTAGCACAGAAGATAAAGAGGGAAAAAGCAGAGGAAGAAACTCCAAAATGAGCTGCAGCTCTTCCTTTGGAAGTGTTCCCCCTTGATGAAATGCATTTGTACGTGTCAGGAGCCCGGTGCCACCTTCCCTGTATTGTTAATATTCTGGTTATCATGCAAGAAGTGGTTGATGAACAAGTTTAAGCAGTGTGCAAACAACGTCACCTGCTGGGAAGTGTTAAGGTACCCATCATACCATGTCAACTTGACAGGCCTCATGTTGTGTTTCTGATTATATTTAGTCATATAAAATTAACTTTTCCTAATGTAGCGGGTTGGGGAGGCAACATGGACAGCACAAGTGTTATTTAGGGTAAAACCCATTTGTATTCAGATTTACTAATGAGAAGCACAATATGAGCAAAATCGCCCCAGTCACTGAATGCATTTGTGGAGTGCCAGGCCTGGAGTGCCTCGAGCACGTGGCAGAGGTGATAAAGCAGGAGGGTTTTGTGGTGTTCCTGATGTCCAGCAGTGCCAGCTCCGGGCCCCACACGGCTCCCGC
>NC_089688.1:34152492-34244992 GCF_031753505.1 Anomalospiza imberbis
TTTCCTTTCCTTTCCTTTCCTTTCCTTTCCTTTCCTTTCCTTTCCTTCCTTTCCTTTCCTTTCCTTTCCTTTCTTTCCTTTCCTTTCCTTCCTTTCCCTTTCCCTTTCCCTTTCCCTTTCCCTTTCCCTTTCCCTTCCCCTTCCCCTTTCCCCTTCCCCTTCCCCTTTCCCTTTCTTCCCTTTCCCTTTCCCTTCCCTTTCCCTTTTCCCCTTTCCCTTTCCCTTTCCCTTTCCCTTTCCCTTTCCCTTTCCCTTTTCCCTTTCCCTTTCCCTTTCCCTTTCCTGGAACTTCTCTTCATTTTCCCTTTTTAAACATTTTTATGACAATATTTTAATTTTTTCAGGTCAGCCATATTTTCCATGTATTCCTGGGAGAGTCTTACTGCCACAGATAATATCCCCATGGCACAGGCCAAAGGAAAATCCCGAGCAGAGGAGCTGGCAACACATTCCCTTTCCCTGAATGTACTGGCTAAACCAGGCTGAGAGTCACCAAACTGCTTTGATTAAGATAAAAGCCAAAAAAAGTCCAATTTCTCCACCAAGCAGCACGACCTCTCAGCACTCTCAGGCAGCAGCTTTGGTTCCCTTTGGTTCTTTGCCATCTCAAATTCAAGGTTCAGTGACCCATTCCTACCCACTGGCTGTTGGGCAAAGGATCAGGATTTATTAATTATTATAAAAGCCAGGGAGGGGGCCTTCCTAATTAAAGACTCCGAGTGTCACTCCTCGTTTTGGACTGCTTGCCAGCCTGCTGTACCTGGCTCTACTCAGATGACACTCTGCCCTTAGCCTGGAACTGGATTCTGAGGAGAAATTAAGGGAGGAAAATGCAATTAAAAAAATCTTCAACTGCTTGTGCAGAAAGAGGGAAGGTGAAAAGGAGTGTAATTGTTCAGTTCAATAAAGGGGGAGACACAAAAATGCCTTTTTTATTAATGTTGTTGAGGCTTGAAGGCTGAAATTTGGCATGGAACAGCTCTGGAGGAAGCTCATATGAGAGGAAACCTAATGACTGATTTATGGGCACTTGGAAATTGCTTCCCACTCTGGCTCATTAATGGCTAAATTGGGCTTAGTCCTCATCCAGCAACACTCCATTGGCCTGGGATGCTCTGGCCATGAGGCCCCTCTGAATTTCCAGCACTGGTCAAGGCTGCATCAAACTCATCATTATTACAAACCCCAAACTGTTTAAATGAATTAAAGGAATATTAATAATGTGAAATGCAGGCAGCCTATGTGAGCTTAGGGGATGATGAGGGGCTCTGGCAACATTTTTCTTTATGGCCAAGACCTTCAACAACAACAATTTTCTGAGAAAAAGAATTATTTTGTAAGATAAAGAACTATTTTTGAGAGAAAAAATTTTATTTCTTCTTATCCTTGCATTGCAGTGACAGGAAAAAGACAGGTTTTTGTCACTTGAAATGATTTTGCAATGAAGTAAATCCGTGATTTACAAAAGTTTAGGACATCACTGGGAGTAAAAGGTACTGCTGCTTAATTAAAATGTACTTGATGGGTGGAAATCAGCATTCAAAGCACCGAGGAGTTACAGCAGCAGCGACAAACGAGTTTGTGTTTTGTGTTGCGATTTACTGCCAACAGCTCTGCCTTCCCCGGGCCTTGTGATGTTCCAGGGAACGGGCTGGAAATTCAATCCATGCCTAATGGGCTTAACTTGGGAAGGGAAAAGAAAAAGCACCCACTGCCTGCTCAGTCTGTGCCCCCCTGCACGAGCTGCCAGGAGCAGGGGACAGAAATTGCTGATTTCAATGGATAATGGGAATAATTTAACCTGGATAGAGGAATATCTGGGGAAGGGAAGGGAAGGGAAGGGAAGGGAAGGGAAGGGAAGGGAAGGGAAGGGAAGGGAAGGGAAGGGAAGGGAAGGGAAGGGAAGGGAAGGGAAGGGAAGGGAAGGGAAGGGAAGGGAAGGGAAGGGAAGGGAAGGGAAGGGAAGGGAAGGGAAGGGAAGGGAAGGGAAGGGAAGGGAAGGGAAGGGGAAGGGAAGGGGAAGGGAAGGGGAAGGGAAGGGAAGGGAAGGGAAGGGAAGGGAAGGGAAGGGAAGGGAAGGGAAGGGAAGGGAAGGGAAGGGAAGTTACAAAATAGATTTTAGAAATTGCTGTTTAGTGAAGTGATCACTCTCTGCAAAGTTTCCTAGTTCTAGATATGAAAATAGAACAATAATATTGGAATGTTCTGGGTGATATTGGGATGAGTGTATTGGAAGGGCAGAGACCTTCACTTGCTCTCCCAGCTGCCCTGGAGCCAGGCCATGGCTTTGCTGCCATCCTGATTCCTGTCCTGAGGAAAAAGAGGAAGATGGGACTCAGACTCACAGGTGAGTAGAAAACTCACACCCTGTGCTACCACACAGAAGGAAGTGACCCACTAGTGAAATTTGGGACAGAACAGGTGGACAAGGAAGGGAAAAGCACATGCAGGAGAGCATTGGCTTCTGCAGCCTCATGTCAGAGAGAGAACACTCAAAGAACCGGGCAATTTAACAAGTCACATAGTTATTTTTTTAAAAACACTTTCACCTGGGAAGGCAGTGACAAGGAACCATCTGCAATCAGCCTCCCCTCACCTTTTTCAGGTGGAAGCCAAGGAAATCCTGCAGTGATATTACCTGTGCTAATGTGAGCAGAGCTCAATCCACAGGAGAATAGGTGAGCAAATGTGGGTGCACACAAGTGTAAGCCCCAATTCAAGAAAGTGTCCCTGATTGCCTGGAGGGGAAAAAAACCACTCCTGTCAAGTGGAGAATGCATTATCTCCATAATATAGCTGGAGATACCGGAGGAAATTTCAGCATCAAATATTTGTACACAGGCCCTATTTATTAAAGGCAAATATTGACCGTTCGGTCCTTAAATATTTTAAATAATTTATTCTAAATATTTTGATACCGGAGTAAATTAATGCTAAAGCATTTCTTCGTTTGTGCCAAATCAGTGCTTCCCAGTAGGAAGTTAGTCCATCCTTGCAAGCAAGCTTTCACTCTCAGTAGGCAGTCCATTTCTGTAGAGTGCCATTAACTTAATTTCAAAAAGAACCAGTAAAGGTATATGGAGCAGGCAGTAATAGCATGGAAAATATCCAAAATTACTAGAGCCCAGCAACAGAACTTCGATGCCATTTTCATGCACTAATAATTTGTAGTTTACATATTGAAGGTAACTATAAACTGACTACTTCCTTGGTTAAGTCTTGCAGGTAATTGCAAATATATTGTTAGTGCTGTACCTTTCCCCATCTGAGAGCAGCATCTCTAGGAAAAACAACAGAAAACACAATTTTCACTTTATTTCCAGAAGTGTTCTGGAGTTTCTTTGTCGCCAACAATATTAAATTTAATTGTGATCAAACTACAGAAGTGTGGCAATTTTAAAACTAGATTTCATAACCAGAAATTGTAACATTTTGAATACTCCTGGCTTTAATGTAAGTCAAATCTTGTCTTAATAATGCAGATTTGATGCATATGAAGTATACACATGGAAAATTATGTGTTCCAAATCAGAAAAATCTTTTGGAAGTTCCCTTTATTTTGGCTGAGAAATTTAATCTGTGGAAATACCAATATCAACGCGACAACGTTGTTTACTCTTGGGTGTCATCCAAAACAATTTGTGTGCAAAGTGGGACACAGACTTTCCTGTTCCTTCGAGGTTTTCATTAAGAATTCTGTACTTTTATATTTCTGCTGCCCCAAGAGCTACTGGTTGGATGGTTTTCACATGCAAAGCAGTTGTAGCAAGGAGGCTACAACTTAAAGAGCATGGATGGATTTAAAGAGGAGATGGAACAAGGTGGCCTTTTGTTATTCCAAGGTCACCAATATCCCAAATCCCCAGCTCTGTTCAATCTACTCATGGTGATGGACTTTTGAACTATGGTCACAAAAGTTTTGCTCACAGGGGGGACAGAGATGCCTTGGAAAATGAAGGGAGAATCTTCCTATCTGGTTAAATCCAAAACTCCTGCAGGTTTCACTTCTCCCTGTTTCAAGGTTTCCTTTTGAGACAGGAGTTCTCATAGAAAGGTAACAGAAAATCCTGGGAAATGCTTCCAGCCACTCACATACCTCATTTATGTTGATCAGCTGGTGCTTTCCCTGCTCACAGAACCTACATTTCATAATTCAACTCATAATTTAAGAATTTTTGATATTTGTACCTGTGATGTTCTTTAAACTTTGCTGTGTTTGCCCTGTTGGACATTTATACTTTGGTTTCCAACCACTTTGGTTTCAAATCACTTCAAATATTTGTTGCAAAAAAATTATTGTCTCCTCTGAGAGACCACAGAATTTTTTCTGATAGATAAAATCACAGATCAAGATCAGCAATGCGTCAAGGTCAGCAATTAAATGGGTTAATTCTTCATCTTTTCGGTAAACCAAAAAAACTGCTCTGCAGTGCTTGGAATATTTGGAAAGAAAAAGTTAGAAAAAGTGAGAGAGGCTGAGAAGAGCCCTTGCAAAATGGGCAGCTTCCATCCATGTAGCTGGAGCCCAGGTTGTGCTGGCCGTGCCAAGTGGAGATCCTGCAGCTGGCGGAGCAGGCAGGAGGTAATTGCAGTGCTGGGCCAGCTCCCTGGGAGGAACATTGCAACCTGCATTTTGGGCCTGAGAGCACGAGCCAGCACAACAAATTAGGAAAAGTGATCTGCAAACCACAGGACAGCATTGCTGCCCTCAAAAAAAAGACATCCAGTGGGAAGGTTGTTCAGCGAGAATAGAGGATATTAGTGAAAATCCTTTTGCTCATTGGCCGTCCAAGGGGAGTGCACAGCAAAAGGCACTTTTTGGCCGATATTTTAATTAGTAGATAAATCGACTTACAACAGGCACAAGGTTTATAGCAAGGGTCTCAAACTGAGTAACTCCCTCTGTTCACCCTCCCAGTGTCCAAGACCAGGTTGGACAGGGCTTGGACCAATTTGTGGAAGGTGGACACCAGTGGAAGGTGTCCCTGCCTATGGCAGGAGGCAGGAACTGGATAATTTTGGAGGTCCCTTCCAATCTAAACCATCCTATAAATCCGTGCTGTATCAACCACAATGGCCTCAAGAAATCTGAGCATCTAAAGGAAGTTATATCCTTCCATATTTTGGAGGTATCCAAAGCCTCTGGATCCAATGTCCTGTTAAAAAAAAAAAAAAGTTCAATTCCTTCCAAATCAGGACTTTTTGCAGCTGGGTGTTGGACATGGACTCAATCCCTCCTCCATGCAGCAAGGGAAGATGACCCTGTGATTTCCTGTGGCTACCCTGATCCCCTCGACCCTGCTCCTCCCCAGGGCGTGGGGAGGGATGCAGAGACTGAGAACAGGAGCAGAGAGCCCCAACCCTCTCATCGGGATGCCCTGTAGGCAGCGGAGGAAATGGAGTAAGGACAAGGAAAATTGGATTTAATAATTGCCACTAATAAAGGGGCAAGTGCAGAGAGCCAGTTCTACGCTGCTGGCAAAATTAATTGCTCAAGGCACATTAACAATGTATTAGTTAACACATACACAGTGAGTAAATTGTAATTAAGCTAACTAACTAAATAATAAATACTTACACTTTGTATGACAATTGGTCCTTGTAAAAATCCTTTCCACACCAGTGATAATTATTGACTTGCACAACTTAAAAAAATCCAAATTGATGCCCATTTCTTTTAATCTTCAAAATGGCTTGGATTGGTGTTTTTATTTTTTGTATTGGTAAATGAAAGAATGATGTCATTCAGCAGCATTAAGTACTATTTAAAAGGCCATAACTAACCTTGGGTGCATAAATAATACATAAAATGACACTTTTATGCACTTTGTGAAGAATTGCTTCATGGGTTATGCAATCTTTTCCAAAACAAGTTCCAAGAAATAACATCACCCGTTATGTTTCATAGCTACAAATTGGTAACTGAATTAACATTCATTTATTAAGTTTACATGGAGAACTCCTCTAATTCAAATGCTTGCAGATTATAATTTATTTTTATCCGAGGTATAATTTTTCATCTCTTGTTTTTGCCAAAGTCAATACAACCTGAGCCAAACTCTGGTTCCAGTTCTCCATTTTTACCCTCCTGTTCTTGGCTACTTACCTAGATGAGTCTTTTCTACCCGTGAAGGCAAATAAATGAGGTTGGATCACCAAAAAAAAAAAGTAATTTGTAAAATTTTGAATTTCAACTACGATTCCTGAGTCAATATTGACAGCTTTAGGATCCTACTCCTGCAATTTAATAAAAAAATAGAACAGAGAATTGCTTTTGCACATATGGAACTTGAACAACTGATCTGCCAGGAGAGGTTGAATATGTTATTTTTTTAATAATCTGTTTTATTTCTCCTATCCCAGTTTAATCTGCAAGTCAAATACAGGCACACTGTGGAGTGGGACAATATGAAAAGACCTTTTCTTCATGAATAAGCTCCATGAAAGTCCCAAAAAGGACTTGTCTTCTGGGACACAGTCTGCAACTCTGAAGAGGTTTACAGTAGCACAGAGGAGATTAGAGGAGACTGGCATCGTAATCACATGGAATGTCAATAAACAGGGAGAAGAAATTGAGGAAGGAGAACATGGATAGGGAGATGGAAAAGAAATAGAGAGATAAAAAAATTTCTGGTGGACCTTGTGCAAAACAGAGGAATTAAGGAAGAAGGAACTCATTGTTGCCCAGAGAGGCTGTGGGTTCCCCATTCCTGGCAGTGTCCAAGGCCAGGTTGGACACTGGGGCTTGGAGCAGCCTGGGATGGTGGAAGGTGTCCTTGCCATGACAGGGAGTGGGACTGGATGGGCTTTGAGGTCCCTTCCAATCCAAACCACTCTGGGATTCTATGATTTTACAATTCTCCAAATACTGGAGTAAGTAAGGGTCTTGCTGCAGGCACTGGGGTCAGATTTAGGTGAGGATTCAACAGTTTAATCTGAAAAAGAGTCATTACTGGGAGCAATTTTTGTGGGAACCTTTACATTCTTGGGTCAAAAGGAAATACTCCTGCTTAAAATGTCCTCATGGAAAGAGGTCCTTACGAAATACACTGTGACACAACAGGAAGTGACACAAATACAAATTTGTCCTTGATAGATGGTTAAAGACTTCATGGAACCACTCACAGAGAATAACCTCAGACCGAGTCGATTCATTTCAAATTAAATGGAAAGGCAAATAAAGCCCCATAAATTCAGTTTTCCTATAGCAAAAGGGAAAATGTGGTAAAATGTCAAGGCATGAAGTTATGTGGACTGCAGAGAACACAGAGCAGGAGGTCACAACCCCTACTGCCCTGGCAGGGTGCAGTGATGTAGGGATGCCCCTGAGGCAGTTTTCCTCATGGACTCTGATGTCCCAGGGTCCTACGAGGTTCTGATCCAAAATTATGTCTAATCAGTCACACTAAACAATCCTCGCTTTATTGTACTGTCCATTATTCACTTGCTCCAGATCTTCCCGGGTTTTTTATTTTCCAAATTCCGAAAATCAGTCATTTCTTAAAATTGAAGGGCAAAGGAGTTGGTAGAGAACAAATCCACTCTATCTTGTTACAAAAATATTTAACCAAGTCTTTCTCTTTGATCATTTAAGCACTGAAAGGGGCAACCCAGGGACATTTGGAGTCTGGAGGTGTCCAAGGAATTCCTGGATGTGGCACTCAGTGCCCTGGGCTGAGGACAAGTTGGGCAATGGGCACAGGTTGGACTTGATGGGCTGGGAGGGCTTTTCCAACCTAAATAATTCTGGAATTCTGGGATTCTATGAATCAGTCCAACCCCATTCCATGTGCCTACGTGCTGATGGTTAGAACAAGGCTGAGGTGAGTAGGACCAAGGTGCAGAAACAGCCAGGTGAGGCTCTTTGACCTGTGGCAGGCAGGAGAACAGGTCACCAGGAATGATTGAACACTTTGGATCTATTAAACCTGTTAAACATGGCTGAAGTCTGAACTTGGCTGATAAATCATTTCAGAGTGTGCCTTGCATGGATTGAAGGGAGGGGGAAATGAAATATATAAAAAAGCCATCAAGACTGAAATTATTCTTTAACCTCCACAGCCTTTAAAGTGTTTCTCAAAGCCTAATGATCCCTTGTCATTTTTCTGATTTAATGCACATTCGTTCAGGTTGGCCTGGGCCAGGGGGGTCCTGTTTCTTCACAGACAATTTCCAGAGTTGGGATAAGGATGTTTCAACCAAATCCAAGCAGCTTCTCCTGAGCAATGTACCCAGCACGAGGAAAAGTAGACATTTGTGAGTTTAGAAGATTTTATCATTAAAAATCCCTAGCTTAGCCTAGAAAACAGTGGAGTTTTATACAAAAAGTTGATTTCTTGCCTTTTTTTTTTTTTTGGGTTGATTTTACCTTTTTTTTCCATTGCAAAAGCAGAGCTGTCACAGTAAAGATGTGTTGATGCCTTTTAGGCTGTTACTGGAAAAAATAATTATAAATCTGCCAAACACCACCCAAAAAAGTTGTATTTAACTATTCTGTTTCTCTATTTCCCTAATTCTGAGTTGAATTTCAAAACCTTGCTGGACTATTTATAGAAGGCAGTTGGGATTCTGTTCCTTCAAAAAGAAAACCAAGGATATAAAATATAACACAGATATGTTCAGAGGCCTTCAAGATGTGAAATGGAAAAGTATTCTATGTATTACTCCAAAAATGAGAACTTATATAAAGCAGTTTGAGCATATTATTTTGGTTTTTCATTGTTTCTTGTAGCTGCTGTCTCATCCAATGGATTAGATCGTCCAGGGCTCTAAATGAAGCCCAGAAATTCCTTTCTTTGTCAGTGCTGGAGAACATTCCACACGAGGTCCCAGCTGGATCTGTCCTGGATCCAGTGCTATTCAATATTTCATTAACAACTTGGATGACAGAAGACAGAGCAGACTTTGGATGACACCAAAGTGGGAAAGATCGCGAGTATTAAAAATCCAAATTATTTTGGTGCAGCATCCTAATGATGACATTTAATAAAGACGAGTGTGAGGCACTATGTATAGGAAGAAAAATCCAATCCACACAAATACAGTGGTGGAAGTGGTGCTACAGAAAGGCAAAGGTCTTTCTGGGATCTCTGCAGAGCATCATTAGAGACTTAACAAAAATAAAGTGCTTGTTTCCTGGCATTAGCCTTTAAAAATAAGATGAAGAAAAACTGGGGAAAAGTGAAGAGGAAAATAATGGGAAATTACAAACATTTGAGAAAAGCTGTGATGAGTTTGCTTAGTCTAGAAAGAGGAAGGAGACCCTCAATACTATTTCAGTTTTAAAAATATTTATGGCCATGCATATGAAAGCAAATATATGTAAATCTTTATTTCAAATAGGGTGACAAGCACTTTTTTCCATGTCCAAAGAGTGCTGGACAAGAAGTAACAGGTTTTAGCTCTCAGGAAGGGAGTTTTTCTATCTGAAAGGATAATTAGGCACTGGAGCAAATTACCAGGGGAGATTGTGAAACTCACTGGCAATTTTGAAGAACAGATTAGACATACATCTGCCAACACTCGTGTAATTTTAGTTGGTCCTGGTCCAGGGCACAGAAGGAAAAGGGCCTGGATCCATCTTGCCTGATGGGAGAGACACCAAACTCTGGGAACGGGCTGTCCTGGGAACCTCTGATGGGCCATTTGAAGGGCAGAGGTGTTAAATTCTGTGTATTGCACAGCCAGAGGTGACTGCATTCCTCATCCACTTGCTGGAGTCAGCTGGAATCAATCTGGATATGGGCATATTCCAGCCTGGAATCCAGCTTAACACCCCCTCCACCCCACCAACTTCTCAGGGCTTCTCGATATATTGAATCAAATTTCCTGAATGGGAATCAATTCCCAACACAGAGAGGAGAATGGACATCCAGGATATATGGATTTATTTTTGCATATATCCTTTTATCTGAATGGATTACTTCTGCACCCAAAACCACACATCTCAGGACAGTGCAGTCAAAATAAAGAGTTAGTCTAAAATTAAGGCTTAAGAGTTTAAAATAAAGAGTTTCAGATTAAAATAAATAGTTGCAGTTTAAAATAAATACTTGCAGTTTAAAAATAGACTTCCATGTTCGATCTCAGTCATTTGCATAATATTCCACAATCAACTAAAAAATAAGAGCATAAAAAATCAAAAGTGGTTCCTTGCCTGAAAATAAAACAGATTTTGTCATGGCAGCTATACCTGGGTACCTACAGCTTCCCCATACATCCAGAAAAATCCCTGCTAAGCAATTCCTGTGGGATTCCTTGGCAGGAAGCTGTAAGGAAATAGAAATTTTCAAATATTCCCGCCTTCTTCTATAATAATACTTCATAATAATTTTGTGTTACTCCTTTAAAACCCACTCCTCCAAAAAAAAAAAAAAAAAGCCTTGTGCATCAGGGGCATATTCCCTAAATAACAGCCTGGGCTTAAAACGTCTGTCCAGGAATTTCTGCCCTTTGCTTCCAGACTAAATGCTCCTACACGGGCTCCTCGCTGGCCAGGCTCGTGCCCATCTGCCGGGATGGCGCGGTGCCTGCGGCAGGTCGGCGTGCCAGCTTCCCTGGGTCAGGAATGCCAGGATATGACAGCAGTAGATGGACAACCTGCCTCGTGCTGCCACACTCTCCCTTCCAAAATCTGCTCTCCTCAGGCTGGTTCTGTGCACCAGGGATAAGGTAGCAAATGGAAAATACCTGCAGGGAGCGGGAAACGTGAAAAGTTTGGGGGTGTTTGCTCTTTCCAAAAAATCAGGCTTCTAGGAAACATAGAAAGCTCATTTGGGATGTAAGATATTGTAAAAATATTGCCCACAGGAATGCTCTGAAAGCAAACTTTTGGCAGGGTTTCAGTAGCTGCATTAGGCAACTTGTGGGCAAAAGGATTGCTCCCAGCTCTTCCTGGCCAGGACTCCCATTTGTGTGGGAAGTGCCTCTCTTCCTCCAGACTAATTAATAAACCAACAGTATTGACAGCCTGCATCGCCCGGAATGGGGTCAGTGCAGCGGGGCCCACAGCACGGGGGTGAGGATGCTCAGCTCTGCTGGCTACAGGAGCAGCTTCTGCCCTGCCCAGGTGGGATCATAGGGGAGCCTGGTATCTCAGAGGCGTTTTGGACAGAGGGACCCAACTGTGTCACCTCATGGTCAGGGTTTGCCCTCAAAGTCAAGGGAAGGCACAGGTTGGACAGGGCTTGGAGCAGCCTGGGATAGTGGAAGGTGTCCCTGCCCGTAGCAAGGGGTGGAATTGGGTGGGGTTTAAGGTCCTTTAAAGAAGCAACCCATCCCAAACTGGTCTGGGATCCCCATCTGAAATCTAACAACCCTTGCACTTTCCCCTGGCAGTTCCAGCTCTTTGGGAGGATACTCATCTCCCACCAAAAAATCCGAATGGCAAATCAGAGCAAGAGGAATCCTGATGAAATAGCGTTAATATCTCCTCCAGGAGGGAATGTCTTCCTGAGGAACCGCGTCAAGAATGCACCTGGTCGAATACTCCAAGGCACCGGCTGAGCTTCAGCCCCACAGACCCCACGTGCGCATTCTCAGCCATGTAGAAAATTATCCCCAGCAAGGCTGGTCACGTATTAAACACCCCATTCCTGGCTGTCCTGAGGAGCCTGACGTGCAGGAAGGTGGACACGCCGGGAGACAGAACGAGTGTAGATCATTACAGGAACCACAAAGGGCGCAACTGTGAGTGATGGCGCCGTAATGGAAAGGCGGGAGTGTGACAGCGGGAACGCTGCTCGCCTGAGCTGCGGCTGCCGGCGATCCCACGGACACGACTCCTCTGATAATCCATCATCGATCCCGCTCCTGTTCCCACCCTGGAACGTTTGCCTACCTTTTAGGCTCACCACCTGTGACATTCCTTGAAAATTCAGGGGACAAGGGGAAAGTGTAAAGCAACAAAGAGCCACATATGGTTTGAATAATCCCCTCTGTGTTTCCTGTATCCATATTCACTTTCCCCTGCCATCACCTCCTTTTATAACACGGGTTATTATCTGTATTTCCATAGCATAAGAGCTCAACACTAAGATCAAAGCTCCACTGTGCCAATCACAGGAGCTGATCGCTGCCTGACAGAGAGCCAAAACCAGGGATTTGGGGTGAAATGTGGGGACAGGGGCAAGTTGCCTCAAGTGACATGTGTGCCTGGGCACAGGTCTAGATGGCACCATGGCTGAGGGCACAGTAATGCTTTCCATTCTTTCCAGCCATACAAGCAAAGGAAACCATCCTGTTTTATTTTATTAAAGTCATATGTTATTCTGGAATTCTATGTTGCTGTTATTCTGCCTGCTTAGTCTGGCAGTCTAAGTATATTTGAAAACCAATAAAATAAAATATTACCAAAAAACATAATACTCTAGAAATCCACTCCCTTCTGTAATTACAGTTTAATGTCTAACATACTTTGTGCTTCACATTCAGCAAACTTTGATACAGTACTTAGACAGAAATTATGGTGCACCAGAGTAACATACATTTGCTGGCAATGAAAATGGGAAATAATTTCTCTTTTATAATTAGGGGATGTCTGCAGGATGGAGGTGCTATTTGTTTGTCATCACAGAATATGCCTGCCTTGTGTCAGGCAATCAGTTTGACATGTGGAGTTAACTTTAGGTTATCCAGACCAGGCACAGGCATTTGTTCTCCATTTTCTCTTCTGTCTCACAGCAAGTCCAAGCGGGAACCTTTCCTGGGCACATTACATGGAAGGGCAGCATTTTCTTGTAAAGAATATTTGTTTGCGTTTTTTTTTCAATCTCTTATTCTCAAAAATACCCTCTTAGCAAAACCACAAAGAGACATTTTCCTGAGCCACTTGAAGTAGGAGACCACAAGCTTTAACAATCAAAATAATAAAAATTGCTGCTGTATTATGATGGGGGAAAACTTGGGGTTTGCTCTTTTGCCAACATTTGTGGCATATTTCTAGACATGATGTTGGTGATATAGACCGTGTGAACAAAGTTTGGAAGGCAACATCTTTTAATTGAATGGCTCCAGCAGTAATTATTATTTGGTCTCTCGTTAATTAACAATTTACAAATGGCAGACAGCACAGTATAGTTAAATTACTTCTTCAAGATGACTTAAAGCTGGAAAAGGGTTGCAATTATTTTCTATCTGAATTTTGCTTCTTTTTTTTTTTACTAGAACTTTCCATTTGACCCCATAAGAGAATTCAGGGATTGATGGAAAAAAAAAAAAATTGTGTTGTCTATGTCCTTCCCACAAAAGTTTCCCAGTGTGTTCACAGGCAATTTCCTACCTCCAGGAGCAGACAGTAATCACAGATGAACAGTGTTTTAAAATCCAGTCTTCTCCACTTATTTAAGTCCAGGAAAATAAATTTAGCTCTCTGGTTTCTCTTCTTTACACAACCAGAACAGACAGCATAGGGCTTCCTTCAATAGAGCCATTCCCAGTGATTCCAGTAATGTTCCAGGGTCTGCAGAGATGGGCAATCCCTGGCTCTTCTCCCGCTGAATTCAGTCAACGATCTAATTATTAATTCAGCAAATCATAGAAACTTAGAAAGTTTCAGGTTGGAAGGGACCTCAAATCCCACCCAGTGCCACCCCTGCCACGGCAGGGACACCTTCCACTGTCCCAGGTGCTCCAGCCCCAGTGTCCAGCCTGGCCTTGGGCACTGCCAGGGATCCAGGGGCAGCCCCAGCTGCTCTGGGCACCCTGTGCCAGGGCCTGCCCACCCTGCCAGGGAACAATTCTTTCCCAATATCCCACCTAAACCTACTCTTCAACTGAGTGAATCCTTTCCCCCTCGTCCTTTCACTCCCGGCTCTTGTGAATCATTTCTCTCCAGATGTTTCAGCTCTTTGTGTCATTGTGAATGTCTCAGCTCTAGTGCTCTGGTGTGGCCAAATTTTCAAAATTGGCCTCACGGATGGAAGAGTCTCTATAGGGACATGATGGAAGAGCCACTGCTTGGGACAGAGACAAACCAGTGGTAGCTATCACCCAGGGAACACTCCTGCTGGGAAGGTGAGGTGTAAGGAACGGAGTAGGTCTTGTTCATCTCCAGCTGATCATGGGGAGAACAGAGGAGGAAAAGCTGGAGCTCCCTGTCAGCTAATGTATGCAAATTGTGTCCTTTTTGCCTATATCCAACAGCAGCCCATGCAGGATGCACAGGAGGTGTAATTTTCCAGCAGGAATGTGCACATGGAGATTTGAGGAGATGAGAACATGCACAAATTTTCAGGCACCCTTTTAGGGGCTGCTTTGGAAACACCGACCCTTCGACAGGTATACAAAGAGATTATACAATTATCTGGCATTTCCTTGAGATCAAGAAATACAGTCAGGAGAATCATGTTTCATCTTTGTGATTTAGGGGTGTGATCACAACACAAATGGCATTTAACAAACACAAAATGCAGCCCAGGTTTCTGCCCTCACACTGAGAAGCAGGAGAGCATCGCCCAGGCCCTGCTTCTCTCCCAGAGTCATTTTAGCCTGTCAAGCTCAACACAAACTTTTATGTAGAAAAATAAAAGCTGGTTTATTTTCTGAACAATCTCATTAATTCTTCTGCAGGATTTCACCAGCGTGATGACAATTTTTTCCCAAGGAAAAGAAGGAGCTGGCAAGCAGAGGCCGCCGCTTTGGTCAGGGTGCAGCTGCAGTTCACTGCTCTTTTTGAAAGCAAGTCCTGCAATTTTACCCATTTTTCCCCAAGGATTAAAGTAGGAAAAAACCCAACGAGATCTCACTATTGTCACGAATACAGAAGGAAATAATTCCTGGTGGAAATGAGACCAAATGTCTTATCTCAAAGGTTGGGCCAGGTTGCAAGGGCTTCCCTATGAGGAATCCAGTCCTTGATTTATTGGGACTGACCAAATTTATTCCTTTACTTAATTATTACATTTTTATAAACATGCTGTACTAGAAAATCAGTACAGTTAATCCTGGCAGTGGTCTCCCACATGCTGGTGACAGTGGCTTGTCCCTGGGAGCAGCACACCAGTCTGGGCTTATTTCAACTGGAAAAGAAAACTTTGGAGAGTGGCAAATTTTTTGCAGATGACAGAGTTTTATTATGTGTTAGCAGCAGCAATCCAAGAAACAAAGTTATGGGCACATCTAAAATAGCTGGCAAGGGCAGTGTGCTCATTTCACTAGTTTTAGCACCCTAAAATCAGGCTCTAACTCACTGAATTCCAGCAAAAAACGGATGATCGACAGAGCTTTCAGTGAGGAACAGCGGAGCTGAGAATACCATGCTGTGCCCATGAATTTGGGGGAGAGGACTCCAAATATTGAAGGGAATCTCGGGGTGAAGTCTCCAAGGGATGAAGTAGAGCCTGGCTTCCCCATCCTGCCATGGAGCTTAACTCCAAATGCCAATTAAACATCTCCTCGTGGTCCCTGGCCAAGGCATGCAGATGTTCAGGCTCCGTCCCTCCCCACCACATGAACAGCCTGGCAAAAGCATTACCCTGACAATGCTGAGAGGTGAAGCTGTCACTTTTTCTGCTGCCCAGGAGTGAAATAATAAATCAGAGTTCCGTGGACGGCGCTGACAGGGCCCTGCTCGGAGACGCGCTGTCCACACGCAGCCTCGGGTCGCTCCACGCTGGGTGATAACAAGGGGCACAAAGAGATGCCAGCTGTCACCTCGGCTTTCACTGCATCACTGCAACCAAGCTGGCAGGAGGGTGAGCCCCCTGCTTCTCCAGGATCACCCCGGAACCCCTGAGTGGTGGCTTGAAGCACAGCTGGAGCCACTCCCATGGGAACAGGCTGGGCATCCCTTTGGCAATATCTCCCCTCAGCTCAATGCTCCTCAGATCCTCTAGATCAGCTCACTGGTTTGCTGCGTTTGTTTATGTTTTTTTCAAAATTTAATATTTTAAAATAATTTCCTGTTTACATTTTTTTAAAAATAATTTTATTAATAATGTTTTTTACATGGATACCAATGTTATATAGCCAATAGCACTCAGGATATTGCAGGAGGCATTCATTGATGAGCCTGGAATATGTCCTATTTTCTTGTGGGATCACAAGAAAGACATACCGTGGGTAACAGATTATAACATAATTGTGAATTACAGACAGTGAAATTCCCGGTGCTCAGCTAAAGCAAGGGACAAGATCTCATGGTTTAACATCGGTTCACCAAGGACAACTAAAAAGATTTCATGGCAGAAAAATGTATTTAAATGTTACTTTCTGTCAGAGGGTTAAATACCTGCCGTGCTGGACCCGAGTTTCTCCACAGAGCAGTGGGCAAATCCTGCCCCTTTCACACCTGGGAGTGCTGCTCAGGGTGGTCCCTACAGCTCATCCCTGCATCAACCCTTTAATCACACAGCAAGGATAAGCCAAGGGAACCCCGTCCCTCAAAGATCACTCGGGGCTGAGGAACCGGCAGGAAGAGGAGAATGCTTAGAAATTCACACTGGGGTCTCATGTTCTGTTTTTCCTGAGGAAGAAGGAATCGTGGCACCGGAGGAGATCAGTGATGGAGCCTGCACCTCGCTGGTGGGCAGCGCCCGCCTCTTCAAAGGGAGGTGAGCCCCCAAAAGGCCCCATCCCGCTGGCTCGGGGCAGCCAGGCTCCTTTCCCATGCCTCCAACACCATCTCACAGGCTGCAGCTCGGGGTTTGATTACCCTTACCATTATCTGAGCTTCCAGGGCCACGTATTTTAATAAGAGACATAAAATTATCCGGTCTGCTCTGAAACCCCGCCGCAGCATTTGTTTCAATGACCCCCTGTGGTTGTGAATTCGGCAGATTGACTATGGGTTGTATGAAGAAGGATTTCCTTTTGTTTGTTCACAAAGCATTGCCCTTTAATTTAATCATATGTCCCTTTGCTCTTGTACAGTTCTCTGTACTCTGCCCATTCCCCCTCCCCTCCTTTTTTTTTTTTAATACAATCTGGACATCTCCGACCATACCAGTGCTAGCTGTAATTATTTCTCTTAATTCAGTTATTAAAAAATGTCTGCTCGTGGCAGAAGCATTGCAGATCTTTAGTCAAATTGATACAAATATTTTATTAGGATAATTAACAACCTTCAGCACAAGCTTGTTTGGGAGAGCATTGGAGAAACTGAGCGGGTCTGAAATTTGAAACAGATGCAGGACATATTCATAAATAAAACCAGACCAAGTCAAACTGTGGCCTGCATAATAAGACATCACTCACTGTGTTTGCTATATATTTGCAGACATGTTGTTAGCTGCATTTATTACAAAAGTTAGGTGCTTATTTGGAAGCTTTCACTTCTGTGAGCTTGTGATACTTTCTGTAAAACAAGAACCATAAATCATAGCGTGCCGGTTTGAAACCCGTGCACCTCCAGATAACCAGCACTTGTCAGTAGATTGTCTAAACCAGAGGATTAGCCAAAATACAGATGGAGAGGAAACACAGACTGTTTACGTTGAGTATTTTGGCCAAGAGCCCAAGGAAATTACAATCGATATGGATATAGCATTTCTGAAGAGTTATGTAGCAAAAAGTGCAAGAAAATACTCTGACAGAGAAAATAAATAAAGCTGACAGAGGCTTAATTCTCTAGATCCTGTACTGCGGATAAAAATTAGAAACATTAAGCCATTAAATCATTTCAGCAGGACTTTAAACAATAGGAGCACACTCGCCTGTTACTGCACAAGTTTAGATCCATCTCTTTTGTAGACTGGATAAATATTCACCATTGCAACTCTAACACTTGCCACACTTCCCATACACTGCATGACCTATTTTCCCAGTCCTTTTTCATGTGGGACAGGTTTTAAATAAAATAGAAATTCCTCTTGCTTCTTACAGATTGGAGTTGATTAAATATTCTACTGATAAAGGGTAAGCAAATGTCAGATTCAATATAATAAAAAGAGAAATGAGAGTTCATACAAGCAGCAAAGCAAACAATCCATTTTCATACTTTATTAGAAACATTTATTGCCATAATGACTGCATTATACTAAGCAAGCAGGTGGAAAGGTGCTCTGCGCAAGATATTCTCAAATATCTTTATTTTGAGGGTTTTATATCTCCAATATTTAGACAGATGTTTTATTCCCTATAATATAGTCAGAGTATGAAATGCTGTAATTTCAGTTACTACATAAGGATCAAAATTGTACTTGAAGATCACGGCCTGTCATTGTGATTTCGGCAATAATGGTAGACCATTAAATGCTCAATTTTTCTGCTTTGACTTTATATTCCCAATGGTGAGTGGCTTTAGATATAGATGGCAGAGCTCCGCGTGCACCGGCAAATGCTCTGCCCAAATTTGCGGAACGCATTGCGAGCGCGCTTCCCGCTTATTCTGCTCCCGGTACGATTCCATCGACACGCAAGCCTGATCCGGGGCCTAAATGGAAATGACAAAGATGGCCAGCTCTGCCTCTCGCTATCAAACAGCTGGCACTCGTTATCTTAACAAACAGTGGGAACTGTAATTAAGCAGATCTGTGTTCAATAAGACACCAGTGCCACCAGTGCTGCCCCTGGAACAAGAATGGGCGCTTGTTTCAGAGCTTGACTTGCTCTTAATTTACCAAATCAGGAGGCCCGGTCAGCAAATAACGTAACAAAAGATTTCATTATTATCCTTCATTTAATTTAAGAAAGAATTTAACCTATGTTCAGCGCTCAGGGCCCAGGCTTGCATTCCTCCTGCAGACCAGCTTCCTATGAGAGACAATGGGAGCACAAGGAAAGCAGGACTCTCTTCACTCTAGGATTCTCATTATTATTTCTTTACATCCAAGGCATTTTATTCTCAAGGATTCTTCTACTTAATATGTGTCAGTTCAAGTTTAGAATAAGAGCCTGACATGTTAACCAAGAAAATTTACTACCCAGTTTCTTCTTTTTATTAACAGAGATCATTAAGACATCAGTTTTTTCTTTTACTGGCAGCATTCCACAGCCAGAGCATTCACAATGTCTAGGACACTTTCATTTTGTAATCTGGAGGATACAGTATATTAATTTTCAGGATTTATCACAAGAAAAGTGAAGTCATACTAAGTACAGTAGGTGTAACTAACTTTCATGTCAAAAAAGCTGTAAAGAGTGCCAGAAGCTCTGCTGGGCTAATAATAAGCTAAAAGGATATAAACTTGATTAGTCTCACTTAAGAAGCAAGAAGATAAAGTAAGCTTGAAAAGGCCTTTGCTCTTCCTTCAACTTCAGTGGGTTGAAGAGAATCATGAAGCTTATCACCATGAGATACTCGGTATAATGCCAGTATAGTTATTAGTTATATGTTAATTTATGCTCTGCTGTGCCCAGCCGCTGCCACACCAGCAGAATTTGTAATTCTGTCCAAAATCTTTGCAGCATCTCAGTGCTGTCACATTGTGTCACATTCCCTTAAGTGCACCTTGCACAGTGATATAAAATCTCCCTATTAAAAATTTCCAGCTACTAGAGGAAAATTGTTCCCCAAATGAAGGATCAAGGATGTCCTTTCCCTGCTCTTGAAGGCTGTGGACACTCTGGGGCTCCACACCCTCCACACTCCCCACTCTTACAACAGGAATTTGGGTAAGAGAAGGCTCCAGAGAAGCCTCATTGTGACATTCCAGTACTTAAAGGGGGCTCAAAATAAGGAGGAAGAGTGAATTTTTACATGGGTAGACAGATTTAGGATAAGGGGAAATGGGTTTGAACCAAAGACTGGAGATTAGGTCTGACGTTAGGGATACATTCCTCCCTGGGAGGGTGGGCAGCCCTGGCACAGGGTGCCCAGAGCAGCTGTGGCTGCCCCTGGATCCCTGGAGGTGTCCAAGGCCAGACTGGGCAGGGCTCAGAGCAGCCTGGGACAGGGGAAGGTGTCCCTGCCATGGCAGGGGGGTGGGACTGGATGGGCTTTAGGCTCCTTTCCAAACCAAACCATTCTGTGATTCTATTCTATGATTTGGAGGATTTTTGCTGTTCTGTGCTGATGGAGGGGTCCACGAGATCTAAACCAGGACCCGGGGCTGGGACAATGCCTTGAAGTCACCGATGCTGTGATGTCCCTGCAGCTACCACAGTGTCCACCCCCTTCAGTAAAATCATCCTGAGGATGAACTGTGGGTCCAAAATTAAATTACTGCAAAGATACCGAGAGTTAGGTGCTGACTGCTAATGTGGATTTTATCTTACTTGTTTAAGTATTCTACAAAGAAAGGCAGCAAGTTGGGCCCAGCTGCCAGGAACATTTTGGAAGATTAACACAGGAATGGAAGAGCAAGTTTGCTGTAACTTGTAACTCACTTTTCTAAGGGGAAAATGCACCAAAATCCACATATTTGCAATCAGATTTTAGTAAACTGTAACCACACACTAGTCTTGGGCTTACCCCTTGCTCTTGCAGAATATTGTTGGTGTGTCTCTTCCAAAAGTCTTTGAGTTTGAAAGAGAAAATGATGTCTGGAAATACTTGAGCACCTGGCTCCGACAGTTGCTTGCATTTCCACACCATTACACAGCCATACTTTTTTTAACCCCTGAGAATTAAAACCGGTTAAGGAGTAGCACATCTTAGTGTGTTTTATTAACTTGTGTTAATCCCACTGTGTTTTCTTCATCCTCACTTAACCTTTGCTCCCCAAACACCCATTGCTTTGTGAAGTTGGCCATGACTGCTCCTTTCTCATCACTCTCTCAGAACCCATGAGTCTCACCCCTAGGTAGATCAGTAAATTGATTGAAAAATGACTTCTGGCCATTCACAATGAAAACCAGTCCTGCTTGGTTTACAAGCCCAGGCAGGAGGACACAATCTGGGGTTTGGACTCCAGGAGAAATAAGATGGACAGTGACTTTCCACCCCCAAGAGTTTCCCCAAAGGAGCACATTGTGACGGGAGCAGTCTCCTAATGAAGAAAAACAGGATTTTATCAAATGTAAATTGTAGTTAATGGTGCATATGGTTCACATGCTGGTATTGATTATTAAGGATTAAGAGGAGTTTTGGGGTGGAATATAGCTGGAGGATGAAGTGACATATGCAAATTGGGGTTGTCCATCAGGTGCCATGTCAGTACAGCGCCAAAAGTTCTGGGATGTGTGGAAAGGACACCAGGATGAAAATGGGAACCAGTGCAGGAAATGCTTCCAGAAGAAATGGGCAGAGCAGGGGGGAAGGAGACGGAAATGAGAATGAGGATGGAAGGGGACAGAGCAGCAAATATGAGAGGTGACAGGGCAAAGGGGACAAAAGGTGCAGAGGTGGGCTGAGAATGTGTCTGGGAGAGCTGTTCTGTCAGATGTTGTTTTCTTTATAATGTGGAAAATATATTTCAAATCTTCAACTGAGTGTTATTCAGGCAGGGCACACTCCAGAGGTCACCAGGCCTTGGGATGTCCCAGAAAAGCATGAGAGGAGGGCATGAGCCTGCAACACCTGCACAGGAAGGTTAGTAAGTTTGAGGGGGCCAAAAAACTCAATGCTCTTCAAGATTATAGGCCCAGCTCCAAGATATTTTCTCCCCCCTCTCTATTATAATCTGCAATATCATATTTTGTTCCTTTATTTTATTTATATTTTTGCTATAAAAAGATAAAGATGGTGGTGTAAATGGGGACAAAGTCAAATATCTCAGTTTTGAGAGATATTTGATTTTATTTCCTCGGTATGGAGGGAACAGAGAAGTTGTATTTGTATAATAAATTACTCAGTGCATAGACCACAAAACATGAAAAAAAATTGCAAGTGGATCTTGGCAATTACCACATTAAATGAGTTCCAATAAAACCATAGACAGAGTGCAAAGGTTTAGGCCTTTCTCTACATACATAAAACTGCTTAAGCAGTTCAAAATTATTTTACTCTTGGTATTAGTCTCTATACTGGTATCAATTTGTCTTTTTTTCCCCTTATTTATTGCATAAATCCAATATTTTTACCTGATAACCTGTATGTAGAACAACTAGAAGGCCCAGCAGTTCCCTGAATTCCAAGAACCTCACCTAGCTTTTGGAATTTTGGAATTTCTGTCAGTGTGAGGTCACTGAGTGATTTGAGTCACAGCCTAATTTACAGGTGACCCTGAGTCTAGCCTGTCCCTGCCACAAGGGGAACACCCAACTTCAAAAGTGACCCTCAAAAAAGGTTCAGCTTGATCCAGGCTTCAAACCACCCAGATCTGGAATGACGAGGACAACTGCTGTAGCTCTGATTTGCAGCTGACAAGGGAAGAATAAGGTTGGCATGTGGTCAAAATTAGAACAGGATGTCCAAGGTGGAATTACTGTCCATGGAAGTCTTCAAAAAGATGTGTGGACGTGGCACTGGGGGACATGGTGGCCTTGGCAGTGTTGTGGAAACGCTCAGAGCTGATGATCTTGGAGTGCTTCTCTGGGCCAGGTTTGTCTGCTTTTAAGATTCAGCTGGACGGGGTGCTGGCCCATCTGGTCTAGACCATGATTTGCTAGGACAGGTTAGACCAGATGATTCTTGAGCTCTCTTCCAGCCTGGAATTCTCTGATCCTCTGATCTGAAAACACCATTTGGAGAAGCCACTCAAGTGCCCCACCAAGAGGAGCCAAGCCCAGGTGACCCTCAAGACTTTGGAAACCAAGCCATGATCTGGCCTTTGGTGACTGAGCCCCACCAGTCCCCAACATCTCATAATGATTTAAGCACCAAAACTCAGCGACATAATTAGCAGAAGAAACTGAGGGTTTCTGCTGTAAGGCTGTGATTAAATTAGCCATTTATGGATTTCTGAGAGAAAGGAGACTAAAATGTTTTATAGTGTAGTTAAAAGAACCAGTGAATGATTCCCTCATGTTGAACATTTCCTAATGTCAGAAGCAGGGTGGATGACACAGAAATCATAAATCCAATCGAGAAGTGTTAAAAATCACTTTAGTCTGCCAACTTACTAGAAATTCAATAAAATGGTATGTGACAATTTATTTGTGTATGTGGAATGGATACGTGTGAAATTAAACCCATGGAAGTGTCAGTGTGCAACACACATGTGACAGGGTGAGGTTGTCCATCACCCATTTATCACAAATGGGGGAGAAATGGGATTTGGGAAAACTATCCTGGATGCCTGACTTGAGGACAGAGGGATAGCAGGGTGGGGATGGCTTTTCTGGTTCTGTGGTTGGTGGCCCCATTGCACCCTCACGCTGGGAATGGCCCCAGCGCTTCCAGTGAGTTGCTATTTTTTTTTTTTTTGCATGTTTATTTTTCACTCCACTCGTCCTGTTTAATGTGAATTAACTCGCATTTTGCCTGCATGGAGTGGGACTTTTAAGAGGCATGAAATGACAAAACAGGGCTTTGTTTTCCAGCCAGATTCCCTCTGCCTGCTCTCCGCCGGTGTCTGCCTCGGCTTCCAGCTCCATCATCACATCCAACAGAGCCTGGGGCAAAGCTGGAGCAAAACACCCAGCGCATTCAATTTACAAACAGAAATAAACACCTTTTCAGCAGGTTCTACATAATCACTAAACAAAACCAGGGGAGACAAAAAAACCCACCCACAACACAGCATTTTTTATGTCGTTTGTGTGAGGCGGTGACCCTTTATTTTCTCGAGGAAATAACGCTATTATGGGGAGATGTCTAGCACTGGGGTCCCCGACGGCATCTCAATCTCCCTGTCTCCCAAGGAGCTGGTGGCGTGGCTCCCGTGTCACACCTCTGCAGATTGTCTGGCTCAGTATCTGCTCCATCCCCTGGCACGCCAGCACGGTGCCCCCCCAACCAAAGCCACTCCACGGAGCCTCTCAACCACCGAGGCACCCAACTTTACCGAGTGGGTGAAAATGAATCAGATATGAAAATGTCTGAGGCAATAAATTAGCACACAGCAGGGGAGTGATGGCTTAATCCCGTCTAGTCCAAACAGTACCTGACACCCATTACTGCTACAGGAGCTGGGACCACTGTCGTGGTACTGGAGCGAAAATGATCATTCCCAGCGGATTTGGGACATTGAAATAGGGATGGAATGGATTCTGGGAGAGAACCTGTGCAGGGGTTTATGGTGTTTGTATGCAGAATCCAGGTTTACCTGCCACAGTGTTTTCTTGGGCTTCCTTGTTTTGATTAACCCAGAAAGTGAGGTTTTAAATTCAAAGTTCGGGCAGAACCTTATTATTTTAAGTCTTTGCTGAGCACCTGATAATAATTTCTCATTATTCATGCAAAGGCCAATAACACTCACAGAATGTGGAACATTCCTGTCCTGACTGGATACATTTATTTGTAGAATGATTAAACAACTAAGATAAAATCAACACTAGCAGCCAGCATCTAACACTAAGTATCTTTGCAGTAATTTAATATTTACTGTGATGAGTTGTTACACCTATTCAAAACTCATCTACTGAAAGTCTCAAAATGCATTTTTTAACAAAACTGACATCTCTTTCTACAAGAAGAGTTTCTTCCAGGAAAATAACACTCGCTCCATTTTTGGCGTTGATGGCAGATAAACAAAAATGTTGTTGCCAAGGACTTTACAGCAAAATTAAATGTCCTGGGAAATGTATTTAATTTGCTGATTTCCCTAATACTATGCCAAGCTCTCCTTTCAGGTACACCCATGTAAACCTACTCTGACTTGAGGTTTTACTGGAAGGCTGGGTTTCCTTACTTTCTGGTGCACACATATTGAAACTAAAGAAGCCTATGAGCTCATGGACAAATTGAGAGAGCACTTAGATACTTCTTTCCCCTTTCTTCCTCTTCTTGGCTGAAATTCTGAAATATGAACACTGGATGAAAAGGCAGAATTCAGAATTCAAGCCCGCTTCATGCATCCCACATTTATCTGCTTGGCGCAACGCTCATTTTTCCATGAAAACAGCCAGCAGCTTGTGACACCAAGATCCTCTGACTCCTTCAGATAGACAATAAATAATTAGGATATGAAATACATAGACCTATAATAAAGGCACATTCATGTTCTGTGGGTCAACTGATAGGGCTGGTCACCAAATTCATTGCAAGCAGCTGCAACCTGCCCATGGTGAGACGGTCTGGGGACAAATGGATTTGGCTCCAGTGCTCAAGTAAATACACCATAAATCCATGGTGTGCACTGAAATATCAGGTTTCAACTTTATTTTTGCCCAGGTATGAAATAACCATAACTATGTGAAACTCTGACCTCCTGTGCATATGTGGTGTTGATAATTCCCAGGCTGCACAACTCAGGATCACTCCAGAGGTATGTGGGGGCAAGAAGTGAGGATATGGAGCCTACCAGACCTGCAGGTGCTGGAACTGCTTCTGAAGCTCAAAGTCCAACAGCTCACAGGCTTTTCATGGCCGGTTCTCAACCGTGGTTCTTTATGGCACAGGGTCAGCATTCCAAGGGCTGTGGTTCTGCTGGCAGCGCCTCCCCACATTCCCTGCAGAGCTGCTTAAAAATCAAGCATTATAAAAGTGGATTCCACCTCCCAAATTCTATGGAAAATATGAAAACTTGAAGATTTTGGTGGGGAGTGTCTCTGCTCAGCCAGGATGGCTGTGGAGGGGTGGGTGGTGGTGCAGCCCCGCTGCCGGCAGCCCCGACCCCGCTCTGGCAGGACACGCTGCCATGAAAGCACCATTCATCTCCTGGTGATGGACACTTTAGAGCAGCTTTTCTCAACTGTTTAAAGTTGAAAGAGCATCCAACCCTTTTGAAGAAAACCTACAGATCACCTTGGGAAGTGTCACCACAACTGCTTCCCTCGGCAAGCCAGGGCCAAAGCGCTGTGTGCTCACTGCTTGCCTCTGCTCTCTGTTCAGCTTTTTGTGCTCCTGAGAGCACATGGGGACATGTGGTCACCCTAAACGATGGCCCAGGTCACATCTCAGTGTCACAACGGCTCACCAGTGGCTCCAGGACCACGAGGAAATAAAAGCAGGTTGCAGTAGTGAAAAAATTATGTGTGTCCATATTTATCCCTAACGAAATCTTAGCCATAACAGATTTGATTCCTCACCTCTTTGCGGCACGTACAGAGTGGTTTGCACTTGGAAAAATCAG
Source organism: Anomalospiza imberbis (assembly GCF_031753505.1). Taxonomy (NCBI): domain Eukaryota; kingdom Metazoa; phylum Chordata; class Aves; order Passeriformes; family Viduidae; genus Anomalospiza; species Anomalospiza imberbis. The sequence goes on from NC_089688.1 coordinate 34,178,487, forward strand.
AACAAACTCGACATTAATGCTGCCTCTCTGACAAGGTAGTTTTATATACTCAATTACCACCGCATTATCTTTCATCTCGACTATGTGTGAAAGCAGTAAGAACCAAATATATTTCACTTAGGGTTCCTTCATTACAAAGACTTTGCCTTTGTCTTCCTTTACCTTATGCACTGACAGCAAACTTCATGTATTAACTGGCTCATGGTATAACTCATGCATGGAAATCCAATATAACCTCTTGGCTATGAGCAGCAACATTTCGCTTATCGTACACTAAAAGAATTTTTACTAGTTAATTAAGATTTGTTTGCTTAATTTTTTTCAGGCAGTTGGGGATGTTGCTCCTCTGTCATTTGGCTGGGAAAATCGTGATGTATACACTGTATAAAAGTGCCAAAATAAGAAATGTGTAGACTGCAGCGTCTCTGGTAGTAAATCTTTTTTGTAATCCTAACTTCATATTTCCATTGAATTGTTCCTCTCGAGCTGTGCAGACAGTTGAAGTATTTGAGTGTAGTCACATATGCTTTGGTGCTGCTAACAGCCCTAAAGTTGGTAATCCTGAGGCACAAACGGGGCCAGGGATGCTGGTGGCACTCCTCGGGCTGCAAAATATTACAGCACACCTTATATAGTGCTTGCTTTCGAAATTTCCTTTGCACTTTGTTTACTATATATTCCAATAGTGTAATATTAAACAAAAACAGTGTGTCCTGTGCCAGAATGATTGATTACTACACCGTGGCAAGGTCACCTCCTAGGAACAGGCTGAGTGCAGTAAGGGCTGTCTGACTCATACAGTTAACACTATATCCGCATTGTATGAATGTCACCAGCAATCCAGTGATTTATTGCTTGGAAGGCTCTGTTCAATTTTTTCTGCCTGACCAAATTGCACATTTTCTAGAAAAAGAAGCAAAAATATTTCAGCACATGGATTACCCCAAGTCCTCATTTCTCCCACTAGGTTCAACGAGTCTTTTCAAAGATGCTGATCATCAAGCCCTCATATTTTTCACTTTTTTTCCACTCTTTTCTGCCAGATATTTGGCAAAAAATGATTATTGCACTAATGAAAAGGTGCAGCAGAAGATTGAGGGGTTTTTAATCAGATTTTGGTAACATCTGTGGGCCAGGAATAAGGGCAGCTGTATGCTCTGTTTCTTAATTTTAGTAAGATTTACTCTGGGTATAAAATGTTAGCCTCAGGCAAAATTTAACTGGCTTAAAAGAAAAGAAATGATAGTCTTACAGAAACTACCCAACTCAAACTGTTTGAAAACACTGACTGAGATTAATCCCTCTCGCTCTAAGAAATTCCTACTTTCTGACAAAGAAGATATAATTATAGATTGAGAGAAATGGCTTTCAAAATTAACATTCCAGCAGACCCCAACATAATAGATACATTCATTCCTCGTGCATCTGCATGGAAATCAAAGGAGATACATCATGTTTGAATCCGGGCTTTTATTTTTAGAACACGCAGCGCATTTGCGGCGCGCGGCTCCGAGCGTGGAGGGAGAGAGGGGACAGCCCCACACCCGGCCAGGGAACCACACTGGGGGTCCAGCTGCTGGGGATCTCTGCAAACCCAGGGCCGGTAAAAGATGATGGGTTTGGGAAGGTGTTTGGGTGCCTGGAAATTGAGGTAGGTGGAGTAGAGGTGAGTGTTGTGGCATTTTCAAATATCACCTTTTTTTTTTTTTTTTTTTTTTTTTCTGTAGGTATCTGTGTCTCATCTGCATCTTTAGGTGTCTGGTCCATAGATTTAAAAGCCCTTTTTAAGTTTTTCCTTCCATCTCATACCATCCTATCATTAGACCTCTCAGGGAAAAAAAAACAAATCAACAGGAAATCTGGGGTTAATATAACCTTTATCTCAAAGAACAATAAAGGCTGGCTGGGTGATGTATCTTAACAAATGCTACATAATGCATCAATTAATGCTGCATTTATCAAACTGCATCTGACACCAGAACTGGGATAGATCAGCTCTCCTGAACCCCTCACAATTTCTCTGCTTTTGCTGTTATGACAATGAGCGTACTGTGCAATGCAGCTCCCATTACCTACCTGCCCTTCCAAGTGTTCTCTGAGCATCATCTCAGAGCCCACAGTTTAGGAAGCAACAACTGGAACCATCTTGAGATATTAAAGGCTCTTGTTTATACCTGTGAGCCAATCAAGTATTTTAATTTTAAACGGGAGAGAAAATTAATCTGGGGTGAAAGAGCACAAGAAGCTTGTGAGTTTAGTCTATTAAACCCCCAAGTGTTCCAGCCCAGCAAGGACGAGTTCATCGATTCAGCTCACTCGAGTGAACAAACAGAAGGAAGCCGAACGAAACAAAGCCCAGGTCAGCTGCTCCAGCCCAGCACACCCCAAACAGCCCCAGCAGAGGCTGGAGCAGGGAGCCCCAGCACCCCAGCACTGCCAGGAGCCGATCCCGCAGCAGCTCCATTCCCCCCGCACGTGACTCGGGTCATACTTCATCTTCTAATTGATACCTGCCATTGCCTCATAACTAATGATGACTAATGGTAATACCCAGAAAGACAAATAAAAGCTAATGCAAAGCCGGGCCGTGGTGCGGTTCCCTTTGGAAAGCTCCCGGGCCATTAGGAAGCAATTGGAAGTGGAGATTGATGTGCCCTGGGGGTTGCTCCCAGGGATGCGGCGCATCTCCAAACCCCCGGGGCTCCGGAGGGGGCGATCCCAGCCCTTCCCAGCTGTGCCAGCCGGGGCACACGGAGCACGGCCGGGCCACCGCAGCTCGGAGCACGCAGCCCCGGACACCCGACCAGCCGAGGAAGGCGGCGCCTCGCGGCCACAACACCTTATTTTCTCCGTTTTGCCTGGTTTTCCTTATTTATCCGCTTGCATGACTCCCTGGATGTAGACTATCAAGGAATTAAATTCCCAAGCACTGTGGACAGACAGTGACAATAAACTCATCTCATTTTCAACAGGTAGTACCCTGCACACACAACACCAGACCAGGTTTACAGCAATGTAACAGCTTGATCAAACGTGCTAATTTTGCAGGAGAGTCATCAGTAGCATTTTGGAAAAGTTATGCTCTTTTAATTACAAAGTTTATGTCACCCAGTGCAATTTTAATGTAATGAAACATTAAACTGGACCTCGTGCTTGATGTAAGTTAAAATTATTCATTGAATATTCGACCACTAGGCCACCTACTGTTCTTTTACAAATGGTTGAACTATCACGGGGTTACAGAATTTAACATGTAAATTGCAGCAGAAGTTATAATTTCTGTTGCAAATCCCAAAAGACTGTCATTTAAGTCAAATATATGAGTGAAATTTTGCCTCTGTGTCATAATAATGCAGGGAAAATGACCAAAACCTGAACACTTTTAAAGTAATTATGAACCCAATAATAATGCATTTGTAGTTATTTAATCAGGAGCCTTAAAAATTATTAATAGCAAGTTCTTCTTATACAAATGGAGTTTTAAACACTGGCATTTAATTTTAGGGATAGCAATATTTGATCTAGGCCATTAGTGAGATCTTTTGTAAAGCCAAGCAGCCTGTGCCTTTCAGAGCCATTCCTGCTCATCTCTGAGTTCATTACCCCTACGTAAGCGAGAGCAGCTTTGTAAAATAATCTTTCTTAAAATGAATTTAATATTTAGCTCCACACCGAAAATCTTGGGTAAATTCACTTAGATTAGAAAAATGGGGGATTGAAACCGCCTCACGGAGCAGATTTGCGTGGATCCCGCTCGGAAGCCCGTCCAAATCCACTGGATCGCTTCCCTTCATCCCCAAAGCCTTCCGAGAGGGTGTATAAATAGGAGAGGGCAGTTGCAGGGAAATTATTCGCCGTGCCTGAGCTGCCTCCCAGCCACTGCCGGAGAGGAATCTGAGCAGTGACTGTGCATCACCCTGAATCTGTAATAATAGCACCTTTCCTGTCACTCTTTGTCCCTTCATTTTTAAACGCGGTTGGGTCAGGAGCAGGCAATTTACATTTTTATATAATCTTTGCTCAGGTGATTCAGCCGCTCTGAGGTTTTAGCATTTTGTGTGCAGCTCTGGGTTTCACCTCCCCTCCCGGAGCATTTCCATATGCTGGGGGTCTGCCATCCTCGCAGCTGATACAGATCTATTTAGCTTCTCCCCCTTGCCATACCTGCAGCCTGTAGCAGGTTGTCAGGGAATGAATTTTCATTTTCTCCCCCGTGAGTCCATCACGTGGCTGTCACCAGAATTTGCTCTGTCTGAACTCCTCCATCCCCCTGATTTATGGCTGCTTGATGAGAGGTTGGAGGGCTCTCAGTGTAGCAATAATCTGCACCCGGTCCAGCACCCATCTAAAGTTAGGATTTCCGATCTAAATATTTAGTCCCCGCGGTACAGCAATCGTTTACGAAATTATTAAATAACTTTTCGTCGGACCAAACACCTTTGAGATATTTTTCTAGGTCAATATTCATCAGGAGACCCCGAATGTAAAGGTTAAGTGCACATTTCCTCCGCCAAATAAGAATGAATTTCAAACCTGATTGATTCTGGTCATGGAAACCGTAAATACTTACTCCAAATGGTAGATAGGTTACTAAGTCCACTCATTTCCACATCTGATATCGATAATACTCTGCTTCCCCCTTATCAGCCCCTCTCATATTTCACCGGCGCGTGGGGAGCAGGCCGGGGCTGTCGGGGCTGGCTGATGGCCCCTGCCTTCCCCCGCGCCATTCTTCAGTGGTCCTTGAATCTTTCACCCCTGTCACTCCTCTTTCATCATTATCTGAGGTGATCGGTCAGCCCTGTGCCACCACCTGTCTCTTCGATCCGATGCCAACAGTGCTCCGGAAAACTGTCACTCCCGAGCTCCTTCCATTTATAGTGAGTCTCATTAACACCTCTCTTCCCTCTGGCCATGTGCCACTACAATTTAAGATGACTGTTGTTACTAAACACGCACACACAAAAAAAAAAAAAATGTTGAAATAATGTTAAGAGCCTGATTTTAATCTATTAAAGCCTGAGAATTTGGAGTTAAAACCTCCCTCAGTGTCTGCTGGCGGTTAGGGGGGTGCATATATTTTGCGTGGATGTATTTATACCTGGGTAAATATCTAGATATGCATGTATTCCCCCTCCCGTGGCTTCCCTCGGCCTCGGCACCGCTCCTCGTCTGGGAACAAACGTGCTGCCGGCCCCCAGACACAAAGCCCGAGTAAAGAGGATTTATGCCGGGGACATAAAGGCGGCTGCGGGAAAGGAGAGGAGTGGGAAGGGAGAGGAGCCGCGGCGGAGGCTCCCAGGTGATCCCGGGGACAGTCGGATCCAGGGCAGCCCTGCCCTGCTGGCCCTGGTCCCCCAAAGAGCCAAACCTCCATTTCCACGCCGGCGTGGGAGCAATCCTGGTCAAGGGGATGGGATTGACCCCGTGTGTGGCGCTGCCTTCGCTCCCTTTACCTTGATTTTTCTGTCCACGAGCAAATGGAGATGGTAATGCCTCAATAAAACTGCAGTCCCAGAGTGCTTCCTGGGAATGAGACCACGAACTCATCCAACTACCCTTACAATAAAATGATTCTTATCTTTTAGGCACCCAAAAATGCTTAAATGATATGAGCAGTATCAGGAGTGTGTTCAACCTGTGCCAGGGGGAGTTTAGGCTGGAGATCAGGGACAGGTTCATCCCCAGAGGGTGCTGGGCACTGCCCAGGCTCCCCAGGGAATGGGCACGGCCCCGAGGCTGCCAGAGCTCCAGGAATGTCTGGATAGTGGTGCCAGGGATGCCCAGGGTGGGATTTTGGGGTGTCTGTGCATGGCCAGGGGCTGGGCTGGATGATCCTTGTGGATCCCTTCCCACTCGGGCTGTTCTGGGATTCCATGGACATCTGAGCTGTGCAGGCACATGGTGAATATTTAACATTTTGCCACCCCATTTATGCGATTTCAATCCCTTCATGAGTTGCAGGGCCTTTTAGGGACCTCAGATGGTTTTAACTGTTTTTGCTGCAATACCTTCACCCTTCGGACGAGCTGGGATTTTCTTCTCCCCAGCTCTCCGAAGCCAGCCCTTGTTTTGATGGCACAAATGGGAAAAGGGATTGCAAAGAGTGAAAACAAAGGCGCCTGCTCGTTTCTGGAGGCCAGGCCAGCACAAAAGGCACTTCTGAGAAACTCTACTACCAGGGACAGGCAGGGACAGGTCTTTGCAGCTCATGTGTCCTTTGCAGATGGATGCTCACTGCCATCACCAGCCCTCACACTTTGAGGGAAAATCTTTATTTGTGGATAAGATTTTAAAGCATTGAACAGGCTGCCCAGGGCAGGGGTGGAGTCCTCACCCGTGGAGAGATTTAAAAGCCCTGTGGATGCAACCCTTGGGGGCATGGGGCAGTGGTGGCAGTGCTGGGGAATGGATGGTCTGAGAGGAATTTCCCAACCTCCACCATTCAGTGATTCTATGGTACAACCACAACTTCTCCAGGGTGACCAAGCACCTGCTTAAGCCTTCACAAGGGACTAAAGGGGATTTCAGAGCTCACAGGTTTGTTCTGCTGAGAAAATGACATTCAGAAAGCTAAAGTTCAGTGGGGTGGGTAGCAGGGGGCTGTGCATTGTCACCCACGTGTGTGGGTTAACACATCTGAATTGTTCCAGTGCAATTGCATTTTACAGGCAAAATAACACTCACACAGTTTTTGTGGTTCTTTTTGAAAATACAGTCTAAAATCCTGTGTGTTTTTTAGGAAAACCCAGTTTTAAAATCTAGGAATGGGAAGGATTTTATAATTTTTTTTAGTCTGACCATACGAAAAAGATTAAACATGTATAGCAGCTTCTCAATTTAAAAATAAAACATAACACTTTTAATTGGGTTGGATTCAACCCAAAACCTCAGGTGTGACCACCCCAAACTCACAGAAAGTGCAAGAACGTATATTTAGAGCTAAAGCTCAATTTTGTCCTAGTTTTTCTTTAATACTGAGCAAAGTTTTAATATTGGACACCCAAGTTTCAATTAGGTTTACACAGTGAAGAAGGGCTGCCTGTACACAGCTCCCTGCAAATTAAAGTCTCAGTGAGAGAAAGAGAAGGAGCACCAAAAGTCAAGGGGAAGACAATCTTATTCATTTACTTTTTGTCTTTTTAAACCTACCAAACATTTCCATACAGATTGAGATCTGGATGCCAAGCCTGAGTGTGGATTGAATCATTTTTGCCAAGTTACACACTGTGAAAAACAAACCTTTGTGACAGAAGTACTTCCAGGAACCACTGCATGGATGAAGCTGCTGGAACAGCATCCTCCAGGCAGAGTCCTGCTTTTCCCAAGCTAAATTCCCAATTTTCAGCTGCTCCCTTCTTGTGCCCAGGGTTTGCCTGGGTAAGGCTGTATCTACTGATGGTGCTGGCACATCTAACACCAGCTCAGTGTCCAGGATAAGCCAGTGGAATAAAGAATTTCCACAGGGCAGGTTTAATTTAAATATTGGGAAGGAATTCTTGGTTGTGAGGATGGGCAGGCCCTGGCACAGGGTGCCCAGAGCAGCTGGGGCTGCCCCTGGATCCCTGGCAGAGCCCAAGGCCAGGCTGGACACTGGGGCTGGGAGCACCTGGGACACTGGGAGGTGTCCCTGCACCTGCAGAAATCGTGACGTGACATCAGTGGTGTCTCCACACAGAGCCCTCGCAGCCTCACATGTTTTGCAGAATCTTGTGTCCTGTCAATGTCAGGAATTGTATTTCTGGCCCTGAAGTTTGCTTGGAATGCTATTGATCAGGAAATCTTGTTCTGTGACCTGGAACGTGTCTGTCAACAGCGCTTCTTGGTCTGACAATGTCCAGTGTGGCAAAGGAAAGTTACTGTCATGAGCTTGGGGACAAGTCCTCACTGCCAAGGTACAACTAACACCCAAAGGCAAGCCAGAATACAGCTCCCTTTCTCACATTTTTCTTTTCCATATATATAAAAACTTGTTAAAACAAGAAATGCAAGGACAATTTTCAGCAAGGAAGGAACTGCAGCAATATTTGAAGACAGTAATTTAAATTATGTGTTTCTGGTGCACAGAGTTAATTTTTAACATAGTCTTCAAATTTCTTCTAATCACATAATTCATGTTTTAGGTGTCTCTTGATCCAGAATCAGTTGGAAGTACTGGCCTTGCATATCCCAATCCAAAATCTCACCTAAAATCTGTCCTTATAGAGGCTACAGATTTATTTGTAAAAGAAAACAAAATACTTATTTGCAGTGTCTGGCTAAAACATCAGCAGATGATCATCACATGCCAGGAGTGAGTTGCTCTTCAACAAAAAATGAGCACGGGGAGGATGGCAAATCCCGGTGCTCCCAGGAGCATTTCTGCTTCTCAGTGCTTGGAGACTGAACAAGGTTTAGGTGAAGGTACCTCCCTGCCACTGCAGCCTCACAGGTTTAAAACAAAAACAAAAGAAAAAGGTTATGTTTGGCTGAAAATCATCTGATGTCACAGGTCAACGGGCTTGGTGTCTCTGGACATCCAGATCTGTACAGTGCCTCCACTTTAGTTATAGGGGTTGCTCCCATCCACTCAGGATAATGAATCAAAATTAATTCCTTTTATTAAATGGGTTATAAAGAATTTTTCCCCCTCAATGTCAGAGAAGGGAATTTTCCAGTAAGCTTTTATTTGATGCTCAGTGTAATAAAGTTTTAGGTTCAACTCTACTATAAATAATCATCAGTAATAACAGCAAATAATAATAATATTTCCAGCAAGATCCTACTTCCTTGACAAAAAATGCTTATGCTGACCTCAGCCCACCTATGGATCATTAATTTATTAGGAAATGGGCACAGGAGAGTTTCCCAGACTCTGGTGCATGAGGATGTGCAAGTCATGTTCACCACACCAAGGTTCAAAACAAAGTCATAAGTTTTTCCTTTTTCTTTTACGCTTTCTTCAAATCAGATAATAAAAAACATATCCAGATCTGGATTTTTGCACTTCACCACTGCCCATCTCAGTCCAATATTCCTGGTGTCTCCACCCAGCTGTGCCTGGAGACCAGCTTTCCAGGAGGTGTTTGGAGACTTCAGGATTGGGGAAAAAAGAGAAGAAAATGCAGATGTGAGAATTAAGTGGAAATGGAGAATACAGGAAGCCCCAGTGGCACTGGGACATCACCCAGAGGTGTCTGAGGGTGCTGTGCTCACCAGGGGGGTTGGAGAACAAGCAGCCTTTCACTCTTCCTTTGGTCTTTCCTGCATTTTCCACCCAAATTTCTGCTCCAAACTCATTTGTTCATCCCTGCAATGGAGCGTCTGACCTGCTGATTTGTTTATTTTTGTTGTTGATTTGCCCATCTGCTGATGTTGGTTTTGTCATTTGTTTACTTCAAGTTAATGTTTCTTTGATTTTATTGTGGAGCACTATGAGGTCCTAAATGATATGGGCATGTATAAAAATAAATGATGGTTATTTATCATTATCATTATTGCACTTGGCCAGGTCTTTATCTCACTGAAGATACTGCTGTCTTCAGGGGCCTCTGAGATTTTGCTTTTAATCTTGGGGGTATTTCTAATTTCTAGGATATATCCCTAATAATGAGCTGCCCAGGAAAACTGTGATCTTAATTTTCCTGAGCATCTGATGAGACACGTTAATGGTGGCAGGTAAAAACAACCCAAGCCCCTAAATCCCACTTTCCAGCACAGCATTGGGCCATTTTTACCATTTTAATTATTGGAGTAAAAACCAAAGAGCAAATTCTCATGAAATTTGTGAAATTCAAGCTGTGCCCACCTACAGTGGAAAATAACAGAGGAGGGAATGCAGTAAGTAAAGTACTTGCCTGGCACAGGGAAATGGAAGAAGGTTAACCAAGTTAATCTTCCCCTATTTCCTCCCCTCCTCACTCAAGGCCTCCAGGCTGAATCGTCATTAGGAACCATATAATTGACTCATCCACAGGATTTCCTTTTTGTGTTCTGAATTATGGCAGATTTTCCACATTCTTCTTTTTCTTTTTTTTTTTTTTTTTTTTTTTTTTTTTTTTTTTTTTTTTTTTTGGTCTTTTCCTTTCTCTCTTTTTTTTTTTTTTTTTTTAATTTTAAACATTTGAAGCCTTTAACCAGAAGGAGTCCTTCATCCACAGGTAGAAAATTTGTCCTATTAGTGAAGAACACAGCCCCATTTCTAATTCAGGGCACCACATATTCCCCAGCACCATTAAAATCTGCTGATTAACCAATGGACCAATGGATCTCTGTGTGCTATACAGCTGTCACATCAGATGTTTGCTCTGCCACAATTGGTGTGTAATTTTGCTGGGTTTAAGTGCAGAAGAGGGGAATTTCCTTGTGATGGTACAAATAATTCATCACGGGCTATGGCTGGAGATTGTTATGAGGGAAAGAAATATCTCACAGTTATACTGTAGTTCATCCTACACCTGACAAGAGAGTGTTTGGCACATACAGAGGAAGCTTGATAAAATGTTTTAAAATCAGACACCAGGAAAGAATTGCAAAAGAAATTCTTCTTCAAAAATCATTTGGTGCTGAATTATTTCTTTTTTACTTGAAAGCCCTGTTAATACACAGAAAGCATAGCAGGGCTGCTATTAAATGTAGGCAAAACCCCAGCACAATCCCTCAATTCTTAGCAAGGAACCTTCGTTTTATTTTTTTGGTTTTGTTTTGTTTTCCAAACTGATTTTCAAACCAGAGAGAAGCCTGTCCTATAGCAAACAGTCTAAAACAAATGTTGCCAGCTTCGCTTCATTATGTGGTACATTGTAGTTTTATGCATGTACGCTGTGTGAACAAGAGGGTTAAAAGTTAAACAGTAGCCTAGGGCTAACACACTTGCAAGCTGAACAGGTACAAAATAGGCTTTTGTTGCTTTCAAACTATTACTGTATGTCTTTAGCAGAAAATAACGGAGCGGGCATCTGTGTGCAAAAATGTATTTCCTGACGGTCGCAGGTATTGTGGAATGGGCTTGGTTTAATGGCTGAAATGCCCATATGACCTTTAATCCAGAGCTGTAAATTTGTCAGTGTCTGGAAGTGGCAGGAGATCATTCCTAATGAGGCCAGTTTTTAGGACTTGGTGTATCAGGAGTAGCATCGGGGAGGGCGCTGGAAAGGAACCTCACGTGGGTTTGGGGGGCAGCGTTGGTAAATCATTAAAGGGGAATAAAGGAGCGAGCGGCGACGAGCCCGTAACAATTCCCATAAAGTAATGAAGAACACGGCGAGCTCAGGTTATTCTGTGTTTCATAAAATGATAAATAACTCCTAGTCATGTTTATGTATAATGAATTACAACCCCGCTACGTTTACCTTAGTAACATTTTACAGAGGTTGTATTTTACTCCCAACTACCAATTATGTCATCATCCTGGCATTTACCTGGACGTAATGATACACAGCAAAGCCATTCTTGGAACATAACTCATTGCTTAAAAGTGTTTGTAAAGCCAGACTGCATCCTATATACTCATAATGACTTGGAGATTGCTATTAAATTTTACAGATTAAAGTTTACTAAATCTTAAAAGTCTTGCACCGGTTCCAATATTTCTTATTAATCCTAAAGGAAAAGATATTCTGCCATGGAAATGTCAAAAACTCTGCAAGCCTATCTAAAAATAAATAGAAATAACCCAAGCTGGGGCAGAGAACTTATGAAACAAAGACACAAGACACTATAACTATCCCAGGTCCAGTATTAAGCTGTAGATGAATTTTAATGGTTGGTTTGACCTGCCATGGGATGTTCCTTGCACCATCATTGTTGGTGTTTTTGTGGAAAACAGGCTGGGAAGGGCACAGAAGCTTCCTAGTGCAGGTTCCATTTCTGCAGGACCCCAAAACCTCAGTCAGAAATATCTACTGTAACATTATCTTACATTTATTCAATTTAATTTCAGTTTGAGAAGGATAGCATATAGATCTTTTTATAAGCTTGTAAGGTCACCAAATTTAAATTAAAGTGACCTCTTTTAAAGCACATTACTAAAAGTACTATGTGGAGGGAAATTTAATATGAATGGTTAAAATGCATGGAATTCAGATTTTACTGTCAAACAGCTCAATTAAACAAATTGAATTTTTAAGCAACAAAAGGGAATTGAATCAAATTAGAACCAGAGTGGGATCTGAAATGTGGACATTTATGAGTGATAGTCACAGGGCCCTCCAGCAGTGAGTTTTCTTTATTTGTTGCCTCAGCAGTTAGAGGGGTTGGCAGGCTGCAATACAAAAGGATAAAAATGTTCACCATTGAAACACAGTTTTTGGCTCCCAATAAATCATCTGTCACTTCATCACAGCCCAGTAGATAATGAGCAATAAAGTTTTCACACTCAGGCAATGAGGAAGCAGACACAAGAAATACAGCTAAAGCTGCTGTGTCTCTTTTCTGTAAACGCAAGGTGCTTTGTGTAATAAATGACCTCTGGATTTCTGGAAAAGAATAATTCCAGCCTCGGTAAAATAAACCATTTGATGCACTAAAAAAAGCCAAATCTAATAACATTACTTAGTTCCTTTAATGAAAGAAATAATCACATTATATATATGAGCTACAGCCATCTATAACAGGAAGAGATTCCAGGGTATTACCTCTGAAGTTGTCTCTCTATTGCCAGCAAAGCGCATTGCTGAAAATACAATAAAGCTGCACAATAATTTCAAGTGGGATTGTTTGCAGAGATTCAGGAGACATTTGTGTTTGGGGCCCGAGCCTGGCAGGTTCTGCCAGCCCTTCCTGCCTCGCAGAGATGGATGCCCAGCCCTTCCCCAGGGACTTGCTGCACCACAGAGAACCTCTGAAGGTCTCAAGGTGTAACATCATCAGGGCAAATTAATTGCAGACAGGTCCTGTCTTGACCCAGAAACATAAAGTCGTAATTTTAACAGTGTTTTACTTTACTCCGATGCATTCTCGCTGCTGTTTTGATGAATATTTTGCACTGCTATGGACAACCCAACAAAAAACTGTTGCTCTTTAGCTCACAATCACTGCTTGGTTTGTTGTTAAAACTCAAGTTCAGCTTCCTGATGATGCTAAGGATATTCATCACTCCAATTCCATATCAAAGCCACTCCAGCAAGGATGTCTGCAATGGCTGCCTACAAAGTCAAGTTCACATGCAAAATGCATCAGTCAAAAAGTGACAATGCAGCCCATAAACCACATAAAACATACATTGATTCACGTTTTAACTTTATATCAGCATTTGAAGGGACTTGAAGCAAAATAAGATCAGATATTCTTGTCATATGCAAATGACAACCTAACATTTGCATAATATGTCAAGGTAGAAAAATGCAAATAAACTTTGGAAAATTCTGTATTTTTGTCATTCTCTCATATAGCTAATTAGCAACTTGAAAGGAAATGGAAAGCTTCTCTTTTCTGAACTCCATGTCAGCTAAAAAAGGCACCAAGCTCTGCTTATTTCTAGACCATGTAAGATGAGCAATTAACATCCCCCTTTTATTGAACTGCTTACACTGATCCATAGCCATAAATGTTGTTTTTCAGCTTCCCAAGTTGGATATGGACACGCAGCCCCCTTGGAATGGAGGTCACACAAATGTAAATGCAAAAGGCCATATTCTGATAACAAAATGGTGCAAATCCAAGAAAAATTCCTTGCAATAAATGAAACCTTGGATTTGCCCCAGAGCAGAACCAAAAAAAGCAACAAGGATGGACTTTACTACTGGAAAATACGTGAAAAAAGGTTTTTAGTAGCTCAAAACCTTAGTTCATTACGGCGTTCAATACTCTGTGTGAAGGTTTATACTGTATTTTTTCCCTAATATTAAGGATGTATTATTTATACCAACTGTAGCCACGCCACAGAACACATGAGGAGAGTTTGTTTAGCAACAGAGTGAAAAAATATTTGCTACAGGGGCAGTCTGGCAATATTGCTTGTTAAGACATGCTATTTGTAAGCAAATTTATATGAAAAGTATGCAATGTCTAATACTAAACTACTCCAGCCCCAGACTGAAGGGTGATTTTACAAACGTCCTGCAGCACTCAATCATTCCTTCATTTTAATGTCTTTATTTTATGATTTTGTTGATGAAATACTACTTACCCAGTGCTCAAAATTCCTTTTAGGCTGCAGGCACTGGCTAGTTGACACGGCAAGCCATATTTTACAGCTATATATTTCAGCTTTCTCTGTCCAAGTTGGAGGACACAGTAGCCAAGATGGTTTTTCATAGTAGAAATATATTTTCATATTTATTTATTGATTTGACTAATGTATCTATTTTTCAATTCACATGCTTATGTTTCAATCCATTAAAGTGATTCATGGTCAAATAATATGTTATTGCAAGTACAAAGAGGAGATAAAACCACTGTACACTGGCCATAACACAAGAATAAAAATAATACAAATCCATTGCATGATTAAATATAGTTTTTAATCCCCACCTGATCACATGCAAACTGATGGTTTTAATTATTTTTTTTAGAATAAATTGAGGATTTTTTTCTCAAAAAAATGCAATTACTGATGAAATAAATACTCAGGAATAAATAATCTCATCCAAGCTAAATGCTCAATGTTAAACTCACATAAGGCATCAAATTACTGGCAAAATAAAAAAAAAAAAACCTAAAAAGGCTTTTAATTAGTTCAAACGAGAGTTAAATGCAGCTGGTAAAGGCATGTTGAGCCTGTCACCTCCAGGTCAAGGCTGGAGGGAAGCTGGATGTGGTGGTGGCTGGAATTGTGGTGGTGGTGGCTGCTCAGGATCACCTGGAATTCTTGGGCTTGCTCCAGCTTTTGGAGACAGGCAAACAAGCCCGCACAAAATGCAGAGAAAGAGAAATCCATCCAACAGGAGGAGCAGCTCCAAGTCCCAGCCGTGGGACACTGCAGCCTCCAGTGCAGGGGCCAGCCTTGCCCTGGTCTTGTTGTGAGATTTTCTTGCTGCTTTTTCACCAAAAATTGCCTTTTCTCATGTCCTTCACCATCAAACTGAGAAATTTTATGGGAAGTAAAGCCAATGCCAGGTGAGGCCTTGGGAGCTGGCCAGAGGGGGATGCTCTTCCAGCCAAGGTGGGACCACCTGGAGCCAGAGTCAGCTGTGGGATCAGAGAATCATGAAATCCCACAATGGTTTGGGGTGGAAAGGATCTTAAAACACATCCAGTGTCACCCCCTGCCACGGGCAGGGACGTCTTCCACTGTCCCAGGTTGCTCGTGGCCTTGTCCAACCTGGCCTTGGGCACTTCCACGGATGGAGCAGCCACAGCTGGACATCATCCACAACATAAACATGAAAAGAAAAAGAGAAAAGAGAAAAAAAGAGGATGAGGATGAGGATGAGGATGAGGATGAGGATGAGGATGAGGATGAGGATGAGGAGAGAAGAGAAGAGAAGAGAAGAGAAGAGAAGAGAAGAGAAGAGAAGAGAAGAGAAGAGAAGAGAAGAGAAGAGAAGAGAAGAGAAGAGAAGAGAAGAGGAAAAGAAAAGACGAAAAGGAAAAGGAACGGGAAAAGGGAAAAGGAAAAGGAAAAGGGAAAAGGAAAAGGAAAAGGAAAAAAGGAAAAGGAAAAGGAAAAGGAAAAGGAAAAGGAAAAGGAAAAGGAAAAGGAAAAGGAAAAGGAAAAGGAAAAGGAAAAGGAAAAGGAAAAGGAAAAGGAAAAGGAAGAAAAAAGAAAAGAAAAGAAAAAGAAAAAGAAAAAGAAAAAGAAAAAGAAAAAGAAAAGAAAAGAAAAGAAAAGAAAAGAAAAGAGAAAAGAAAAGAAAAGAAAAGAAAAGAGAAAGGGATTCTTTTTTTCCCTCTTTTGCCTTGAAAAAAAGAAAAGCAAAGGCATATCAGATGAGTTTTACGAAGTCATTTTGGAGGGAGCGTGAAACAAGCTGATGCTATTGGTGAAGACAAAAATGAACAAAACCCCCAAAACCCTAAATATCAGGAAAATGGAAAGACAATCAGCTTGTGAGAGAGCTGAGAGTGAAAAACAAAGGACAGCAAAGGAGCCATAGAGGAGGAAGGCTCCGAGCCCATCATGGACAAGTGGGGTGACATCCTCACACACACTCCAGCCCCTCTGTGCTCATTGCAGGGCCCGTGATGGCTCTGTAATTATAGCCCAGCCCTGGGAATTCCCCACCAGGCAGGAGCTGAGGACACTGCAGGAATATCTGTGAATGGGGCCGGAAGGATGCAAAATTTGGGAGGACATCCATGGGCAGCCTGGGGAACCCGCCGTGCTCAAGACAGGCTTCCAGAGCCAGCTCCTTTGTGCACCCTGACTCCAGGAAAAGGAAAAGGTATTTTAAAGTCACCTTAGGTCCCCCTGGGAAGCAGGAGCACAGAAGGCTGTCAATGTGTTGAGGTAGAGCAGCTGAGAGGCTCTGGAGAGAGAGAGCTAAATGAATAGAAACTTGTTAAATGATGTGAGTTAATGAGAGCATTTTGGAATTAACCAGCTTCCATGACTTTAAATAAAACCCCAATGTCATTTTAAATTGGATTTTGTACATTTTTGAAACCATTATTTATTTTTTTTTTCTGTGAGGTGCATTGGTGAGAAGAGGGAAGCATTAAAGTTTAACCTACTCAACCCACTAGTGGTGAAATATTGGTATTTTTCCAGGGAATTCAGAAATACAGGAACAGTGGCAAGATCCAAGAGATTTTCCAGGAGATGGGGAGTCACTCAGCCCTGTCCCCACTTTTGTGAGGGTGGGGAGCTGTAGTCTGCAGGCAAGAGCCGGAACATAGATGGTGGGGCCACGATCCTCTGACCCTGCATTGTCACATTGGTCACCCCAGTCCTCATTCCAGACCAGTGGATGGGCACAAACTGGTTTTGAAGCCTTGCTGTGTGCCCTGCCTCTGTGCCTTGTTGGCAGCAGGTACTGGGGTGGCTGCTCCTGGTATGGACATACCTGGATTGCTCATACCTGGAACTCAGGACAGGTGAAATGGTCATAACTTCTAATGTTTTATTATTATTTTTATTATTATTTAGGTCAACTTTTATTTTTTTTTAAAGAAAGCCTCTCATAGGCAATGTTTGGAAGATGAGGGAACATGCTTTGAAGGAAAATCAAGTCAGGAAGAACCCAAGTCATTCCCAGGTGAGCCCGGCTTATAAAACAACTCAGTTCTTCTATCACACTTGTGTTGAAAGCCAAAATAATTCTGGATACATTTTGGAAGGCAATTTTCAGCACCAAATCTATATTTGCAGCAGCTCTGATTTCTTCAAACCAGCTCAGAAGAATGTTCCAGTGGGACAGGCACCAGCCTGGGACAGTCATGGCTAAGGTTCAAATTTCTTTATTATTTACATGCGCATGGAGAGCATCCTATTTCATACCTTCTGAAATATTCATGAAATTACACTGCAAGATCTTAAATTTTTTTATTTGTTTGTTTTATTTGTGTTGTGCTTTCTTGCAGGTACAAACTGGGAGTGTTAGCACTGAAGACCAGCGTGACATTAAAGCTATGATGGTGTCCCTGGCAACAGGTTCCATGAAAATATTTTAGTCAAACAGAATCCCAGACTCGTTTGGGTTGTAAGAGACCTTAAAGACCACCCAGCTCCAACCCCTGCCATGATCAGGGACACTTTCCACCAGACCAGGTTGCCCAGAGCCCCAGATATAATTAAATTTGCTCAGTGTGACCATTAGTTGCCCTTTTATGACACTTCCCTTCTACAGAATGACTTTGTTAGGAAAGAGAACACCTGTGATGGTGGAGGGCAGTGAAAGTCCCAAAGGCATTCTTAAGTCATAATTAGCTTTGTGATGCATAAACACCCACCAAAGAGAGATTCCAGCTCTCCTCCAAAGAAACCATTCCAGGAAAGGATCCAGCACCTTAAATAAAGGGTCTCCAAATTCTGGCGCCAAATCCTGGGTGTTAACATTGGACAGGACAGCCAGAAAATGGGGCTGAGAGCTGTACAGCCAGGACTGGGGAAAGAAGTCCCAAAATGGAAGAAGGAATGGGAAAGAAGGATGGGAAGTGGGACATGGGAAGTCCCACAGCCGCCCAGTGCTCAATCCAGGCTGCACCAACACAGAGCCACAGTAAACTTAGCACTAAGCCTGAGTTTAAAAATTCACAGAGTTTTTATATGATAATTACTGTTATTATAACTGGCCCATGAAATAAACACCTCTCCCAATTATGCCAAAGGCATGAGGTCCTTCAGAGACAGAAATCTCACAATAAGATTTACTTTCAGCATAACGATGTAGAGGCAGAGAGGTGCAAGATGAATAACAATAATATTATGGTACATATAACGTATGTTTTAATTAGCTAAAGGTAATCAAATGAGGTTTGTCACGATTATATTAAGGTCAGGTCTCCACATGGTTTCATCAACAACATATTAAGACAAGGAAGGTGATGCCAAATTGGGGTTTAAACCTAATCAACATAATTAAACAAAGCAAGAACATGTGTTTAGAGCTACACCTATTTTACTGATCTCTCCATTTTAATTACTCTTGCAGAGTAAATATTAGGACCAAAATAACTCCTAATTAAATTTTTTCCATACAAACAGAAAACACAATCTTCTTTTAATTTGCTATTTTTGTCAAACGAATGTACAATAACCAGATCTTTTGTAGGAGAAACGATTTCAAAAGTGTGCTCAAATTATGCTAAACAGCCTAATACATTCCAAAGTATTGACATACTGGCTTCGAATGTGTGGGAAACGGGAAACTACACTGGCCCAAAAAAGTCATGGGAAACCATAAAAACAAACTAAGCATAATTTAAACTGATTGGATGCTTCCTTGCAAGAAGTTCTTAGTTTCTAAATACAAAATGTGGACATTGAAATGTGGTCAAGTTATGACTTAAATTAGAAAAACATGTTTTCTTAGGTTTCTATCTTGCAATATTTGGCACAACTCAGACACTGGGGAAAGAGTTATGTCAGTAACATTTCCAAAAGTGTCTAAGTGGCTTTGCCTGGAGTAACATTGAAATGGAACTTAGGCACTCAGAAGCCCTGAGGACATGAGTTTGTAAGGGCTTACAAATGTTTAAAGCTGTCTAGGTGTCCAAAAAAACAATATATGGGCATCTTAAAATTAATTGAAGTGCTTTTTAAGTTAATGACCTGAAGGAGATGGCATCCCATCCATGTCTGGTAGAAGATTGGACTTGATGATCTTGGAAGTCTTTCCCAACCTTAATGGTTCTATGATTATATGATTCTACTCTGCATAAAAGACTAGGGATATTTTTAAAAGTACCAATCTTTGGAATAAACCTAATATCCACTAAGATGATCTGTTTCAAGCCCAATGCCTCAGATGGGATTTCTCTGAATTCAGTTGCGTGAGTAAAAGCAGAACCCGGTCTGTAAACAGAAGTTGTAGGTAAGGATTCCACACTGGAGGCCTGAAGGTCCTCCTGGAACTTGTGATTAGAAGGACAACTGCTGTGTCCTGATGTACTTGAAATGTGTTTCACAGAGACACAGAATCCCACAATAGTTTGGGTTGGAAGGGACCTGAAAGCCCATCCAGTTCCTGGCAGGGACACCTTCCACTGTCCCAGGTGCTCCAGCCCCAGTGTCCAGCCTGGCCTTGGGCACTGCCAGGGATCCAGGGGCAGCCCCAGCTGCTCTGGGCACCCTGTGCCAGGGCCTGCCCACCCTGCCAGGGAACAATTCCTAATTCCCAATATCCCATCCATCCCTGCCCTCTGGCAGTGGGAGCCATTCCCTGTGTCCTGTCCTTCCATGCCTTGTCCCCATTCTCTCACTCCAGCTCTCCTGGAGCCCCTTCAGGCCCTGCAAGGGGCTCTGAGCTCTCCCTGCAGCATTCTCTTCTCCAGTCCCAGCTGTCCCAGCATGGCTCCAGAGGGGCTCCAGCCCTCAGAGCATCTCCATGGCCTCCTCTGGACTGGTTCCAGCAGATCCATGTCCTTCCTGTGCTGGGAACCCCAGAGCTGGCTGCAGTGCTCCAGGTGAGATCCCATGAGGGTGTAATAGAGGGGCAGAATCCCCCTGTCCCCTGCTGCTGGGATCAGCCCAGTTCATGGAGGGTTTCATGTCCTCTCACCCACCAGCACCCCCAAACCCTTCTCCCCAATGCTGCTCTCAATCCGTTTAGAAAGACTGAAGCTAGAAATCAAATTTTCACTCAAGAGGAAGATGAACTAAAACACGCACCAGGCTGGGGACTTTTCCGTCCCTGGCCTCCAACGTAGCACAGCAAGAGTTAAAAATGTGGAGCAAAATAAAAGAGTTAAAAAATGTGGGAGCAAAAATTTCACAAAGCCTTACGGAGCTCAG
This sequence comes from Anomalospiza imberbis, assembly GCF_031753505.1. Lineage (NCBI taxonomy): Eukaryota > Metazoa > Chordata > Aves > Passeriformes > Viduidae > Anomalospiza > Anomalospiza imberbis. The sequence continues at coordinate 34,198,801 of NC_089688.1, forward strand.
CCCCAGAACGATTCCATCAGAGCCGCCGCTGGCGAGTGCTGGCATGCGGAGGACCCCAAATGAGTTAAGAACTCTTCCACTCCATCATGAAGAATTGTTCTCCAGAGTAACTACCAGTGGGGAAATGCTTAAAACACTTACCATATGTGGCTAAGATAGGCCTAATTTGTCCATTTGGAAATTTTGCCTCTTTTGAAAGGATAGTTAATTCCAAGTAATTTATTTCATAGATGAAGCTTTCTTCGGAGTGGTTAATATATCACCCTTGGTTGCCTGAACAATTAGAAATTGTCACCAAAGAAAAATGTCGCAGTTCATGTAAATAACTATTTACCTAAAGGAAATGGGAATCCACAAGAGTCAGCACACTTTAATGAGCCATGACAATAGGGAAAAAAAAAAACAGCCAATGGTACAGTGATTCTGCTAAAGCTGACAATGCTTATGGTAAAAATTGGCCAAAACAACTATTATTTGTTGGGGTTTTTTTTCATGTCAGAAATAATGCAGCTTGAAATTTTCAACAGGCAACATGAGCCCAGACCATTTGTTACTTCTGATGGCCTAATTGTTCTCCTGGCAGAAATAAAAAATTAGGGCACTTATGTCATTTACCTAAATTTCTAATTAATGCAATGGTAATAGAGAAACTGGAGCAGAAGAAAGTGAGGCAAAAAAAAGTAAGTTGGGTGAAAAATGTTTCTCTTGGCCTTTCTACAATTTGTCTTTGTTAACTTTCCTCCGGTCTTTCCCTCTTTAACAGCAGGTAGAGTGATCTCTGCAGAGATGTTCCAGAGTTTTCCAACTGGACTGAGGCATGCTGGGCATTGAAAAATATGATTTCTTCCACCTGAGCTATTGAACAGACGTGATAAAAACACCAACTGCAGCACAATGTCCTTTATGTTGCCTCAAAGGAATGTGCCATTAAAATTATGTTAGAAATATTCTTCAAAAGCAGCTAAAAATTCTGCACTTGGGGCTGCAATTCCATCGACAAGTTCTCCATTGTTTCTGTGTCCTCATGTCCAACTCATCCTGCAAAGCAAATCCTGGCTGGTGTGTGCCCTCATTAGGATGCAGGATGAAGAGAAATGCATCAAAATGCATAAACACACCTTAGAAATGCCTCTAAAAGTGTCTGGAAATCACTTTGTCCTGCAGCACTGGCAAGTGTCCACCATCTCCTTGAAATTTATTGTTGGGATGACATGGAGGAGGCTCAAGGTGATCCATTTATGCCCATCCTCAAAGAATCTACACCCACTCCTTTGAAGGGCTGCCACACCTCAAACTTGGCACCACTAATGCCATCAAAACACTGCTAAAAGGAAATGCACAAAAGCAGAAAATTGGGGAAATTTTAAAAGAAGCCCTAGAGAGGGTTTATCCAATGACAACTCAATGAAAGGTCAGATGGAGATAGGATCCCATTCCCAGCCATGCTCAGATCTACCTGTGCTCATACTTTCAAATGTTAAAGAAGTGAAGTTTCCTATTGCTTTACAAGTATATTCAAGTACAACTGTAATTAAACTGTGAGTAAAGTGCAAGCAAACCAAGTAAACATTGACATGTGCTAGTAAATTATTCCAGTTTTTCTCTTAATGCCTGAGGTGCTTTCCTTAAGTACTAAATGGAAATAAATAAAAGGGAAAACAAGAGCAAGGTCAGAAATTCAAACCTCCACCAAATGTGAGCTCAGGGTCACAGGGAAATGTCAAAGTCTGCTGGAGGGTCATCCTTGCAGTGAGTAAAAATGCTCCCCAGTTTCTGACCACATCCTAACCTGGGGAGCCACCCACATCCCCAGAAGATTTTCCCTGGGTTTTTTCTTCATAAAAGCAATTTTTGCTTTAAAACAACGTGAATCTCTTTCTCACCCACTACCTGAAGTATCCCGGAGCTCCAAGGAGTAACCTTAGTGCCCTCACTAGAACAAAGCCACGATATTTCAAGACTTAGCAGCAAACACTGACACAGGGAACATTTATGTTCTGCCATCAACAAGCCCTCGACCCCCCCAGGTCTAAGCCTGCACAGTGACTGCAGGAGGGTCCCACCACTGCCCAGGGCAGGCCTGGGAGCATCCCACAGGATGGTCCCCCAGGAGTTGCCTCTTTCCCAGGCAGGCAGGGACATGAGCTGCCTCCCCAGCTCCACTCTCCCACCTGGGCCTTACCATTCCCTCTGCAATCTGGGAGCCGCCTTGGCACGAGCAGGGCTCACAATAGCACCGGGAACTGGCAGGAGCAGAACTCCAGCAGCACCAGCAAGTCCTGCTGAAATAAACATGTTACAGGCAAAGGTCATGATGCCTGTTAATATAAAGAGTGCGTCGTGTATAATGCATTCAAATGCCGGAGTGAGAGAGGGAGATAATATGATCCATTTGCCAGATTCCTCCTTTTAGTTGTAACACGAAGCCATTCTGGGCTGGAATGACCCAGAGATGATAATGAAGCGGATGATGATGCCATTGCCTGTGATAATGGTGTGACAGGGAGAATACCCTGGAAAACTGCACGAGCTGATAAGTGCAAAGGTATAAACAAACCCAAACAATATGGACTTGCAGACATTAGCACAGAACAAAAGAGAGGGGGAAAAGCAAAGCCAACTGATCAACATTAAAAAAATAAAAGACTTTGCAAGGGTGACTTTTTCAGCGATTTTTGGAATTGAAGCTCCCAAAACCAAGCCCTTCCCAGCTGCAACAACAGCCAAGTGTCTCATCCTGGGTGGGGGGGGGGCACCTCTCCATGCTTGGGAACAGTTTGTAGCAAACAGCCCGCGATATGAAAATGTATTTAATGCAATTAATAATTTAAGAAGTGAGAGCATGTGCTCTTGGAGAGTTAAATGCTTGTCAGAGTGATAGATGCACGCTTCAGCACCAATACATTTCGTACGAAGAGCAGAGGGATTTTGCAAACTTGTGTTGACCTTGGGTTGCGGTGGAGAGGAGGCAGATTGCGAAGGCAGGCCCGCGTACGGCAGGACTGCGTCAGCTCGCAATTTACAGCCCTCTCCCCAATTAAAGGACTGTAAAAACATTAAAATTAATGCAGTCTTAACTCCAGAGCAGGCTCTACTTTCTTAATTAGTGCATAATTATTCAGTTTTTGATATCCTGGAAAATTATCACATGGAAATTATTTTAGGCACAGTAACAATAGCAAAAATCTCTCTGCCCCCCCCCAACTCGATTAACATGTGGAAGTAATTAACACTTTATTACAGTGAAAATACTATTACTGCTAATGTTTAATGACTTTTGCCATTGCATCATAAGCAGGAAATTTAGAACACTACAGAGCAACAGTCTGCTATAAATACAGTCCAAAGATTATAAACCAGAGTCAGATGATTCGCACTAACAGCGCTTAAGACAGGGATATGACATACAATACATTTCCAAAATGTCACAGGCAGGAAATATAATTTTCTTGATAAAGTCCACTCCATACAGCCAAGCAGGCAGTGCAATAACGCTGGATGCATTCGGTGTAGGCAGCAGCACTCAAGTCCTTGTAAAAGCCTGTTGTTAATCAAATTGAAACATAAAACCCCAAGCATAAAGTTATTTTCTCATAACAGTTTAATAGAAATTTCCAATCAAACAAAGGCCAAAAAGTGTTATTACAACATGAAGTTCCTTGTATAAACAACTTAAAATGAAGTAGGGGAAAGTTTCATGGGATTTATAGATTTCTTTATTTTCATTATTTCGAGTAAATGTCTACTGTAGATCTCCTATAAATGTCTTGAGAAATTATGCACCAGCTTTAGATGATTCACACTAACAGTAATTAAGATGCTGAATCCACGTAAGTGTCAAAGAGGCCAGTGCTCAGGAAATATCATTCCAGTTCAGCCCGTGTGATGGAGCCAAACGTGCCAGAGACAAAAGGAGACCAAAAGGGATGGAGATGGCTCTGCCTCAATCTTGGCTTCTCCAGGGCTGTGACAAGGGGACAACAGATGGGTGGAACTAGCGCGATGTTTTGGAAAACGTTTCACTATCTAAATGTAAATAGAGAATTGTGTTTAATATTCAGCACAGACTTATGGAAATTCCCAAACAAACAACGGCTAAAGCAATGCAGTGCAAAGGATCTATAAAAAGAAAACCAAAACAAATATAGAAGGAAACAAACGGAGAACAAGGCTGACCCTGATGAACCTGCATGAAGTCACTCTTTGCTTGTTTGTTACTGTTTGTGCTGTTGGGCTGAGAATTAATGAAGCTGAGCACTAATCACAATTCAACCCATGGAATTATTTTAAATTTTAATATTCTATGTGCCTAGCTCATCGGGCTTTTCCTTTTTAAATATTTTCCTCGATGCTTTAAAATGGGTTCATTGATCTGGACCCGTTTCACTGGCGAGCTAATACAGTTCATAAATTAAGGAACTCTTGTTTTAGAAACATCTCCTTGATCCATGGGCCATGGATATGGAGAGGAAGAATTTGGCACGAGGATGCTGAATATAAATTGCTCTTTTGGAAGGAAGGCTTACCAGCCAATGTCTGGAGCCAGCAGGCAAGAAGAATTCACCTGAAGTGGACACAGCTCTTCGCTCTGGGATTAACTTGTTGCAGTTGCAAATGAATCATGAAACCAGCTTTGGCAAAGCTGAGCCTGGACCCGCGCTGGAACCGAAATAATGTATGTGAAAAACCTGAACTGGATTACGAGGCCATCTGGAATGCATTGGCTGTCTGCATTAGGAGTAGCAGTTTCCCTGACAGAGGTTGTGAAATATTAGAATTCCTAATGGAAGAAATATGGCAGTGCAAAATGACACAAAAATCACACAACCTCATTCCCTGACACGGAACAGTGAAAATGCGAATCTTTCTCTCAAGGGTGCTCTATCAATCCTTTGCAAACAAGGCACTTCAGCAGGCAGAGGAGGGGCTGACAGGGCTTAACCCTTCCCCACCACCAGGCAGGACAAGAGCGAGCTTCCCTCTTTGGGGAGGCCAAAACCAGGGAGAACGTGTGGCAGTCGTAAATCCACACGGGAAATTCCTTCCAAAGAGGGGGTACCTTCCGCACAGGCATCCCACAGAGATGGATACCCCAGGGACAGACTCCTGCCACTCTCACCCTCCTCAGGGTGATGTTCAGATGCCTCTAAGGCCACTCCTTTGGCAAACCTTATCTGTGGGTGATGACAAAGGCAGGGAGGAGCCAGTGGGCCTATGGACAGCAGATCTCCCAAAACATTGGGAGATCTGTAATTAACAGCAGAAATCATGGCAAAGTGCCCTCAAAATAGCCTATTTTTAACATTTGTGATGGAAGGTTAGCTTACACTTCGGAAGGCCTGACCCACAAGAACAGTTTGCTGCACTATTTCTGCCCCCTTGGTATTTGCATTCATATGAAGAACATTTCCATTTTGGTCATAATGATTTCCCAGTAAAAATTCTAACACTGGAACCCTCTCAAAATGTGTATTTGCACAGTTGGTGACATCTACCTAGGAATGGCTCCGAATTCTTCATGTTTTACTCTTAAAATCACATTTTGTCCCCAGGTCAGCCATCCTACACCCCAGTGCTGAATGTCTCCAGGGGTTTGGAAATCCCAGAAATCTTGTGGCACACCTGATGGAACTGTTTACTCATTATTTAACAACAAAATTTGCTAATTTACACTGAGGAGTACAAAAGGCACTGCAGGTTATCAGATTTTCTGAGTCAACTAGGAAATGGTACAACAAAACAGTAAACAATAAAAAATAATCACGGATAATGCTCTGAATGAAGTAATTTGACCACCTGACTCAGCATAATTTACTTTAAACCAGAAGCTTATTCTAACTCCAGACAGGGAAAATTGGATAAATCCAAAGCTGCCGTTTTCATGATCCAGCATTAAATGACCCTCACTACCCCAGAGGAGAGGTCAGAGGAGCTTGGATGTCCTGGCTGCTCTTCTGCCAGGACTTTATAGCAGTGGCCAGGCCAGCACTGGTCACCCTCCACATGGATTCACTGGAGTCATCTTGGATAAAATCCAAGCACCTCCCTGATTTAGGAACCCCCAGCATTTTTGGTTTCAAGTGCTTTTTGAAATCCCAGCCCTTGTCTCCCTCATTGTCATTTATAAGGCACACAAAGCTACTGTTTATTGCTACTTCCCTGCAGAAAAGGGAATAACTCCAAGATAGATTTTCTGTTTAGGAAATAGATCTGGGTTGAATTATTCAAAAAGGCTAACAATATCCAGCCCCAGAAAACTATGGAAAGGCATAGAAGACTCCAGAGCTAAGGGGCTTTTATACAGCAGCCAATTGTTATGACTCCTTTTAATTAAATACAAATGAATTAATTGATATGAAGTACTGCTAGGCAATTATTTTGCTGACATTTTGTCTCTTTTGAGACACACTTGTTTACTGAATCTCTCATCTGCCAAATCTTACCACCATTCTGCACTATTTTAAACATATGTTTAAAGAGCTAAAGCCAAGTTTGTACTGTCAGAAACTTTTACATTAATTTCATATTTGTGTTAATGGTACGCAGATTAGGCCCAATAGTATTTACATTTTTTAATCCATCTCCCATCCCTAGGCCATCATTGTACATGAGATATTGCATCTTAATGAATTTTTCTGGTTAAAGATTTTTAAATAAATGAATAAATAAATAAGTAATGAAACACTGATTTTTATCTCACTGTACACAAGTTCACTGGTTGGTTTTTTTTTTTTTTTTTTTTTTCCTTTCTGGTTTGCAGTGAAATATTTGCATCATTTTCTAAAGATATGCATGAAAGTACAAAAATGATGGCTGGTTTCGAACAAACCTCCAGCAGCAGCAGCCAGCAGTATATTAGCCTTTACATAGGAGGTAAAATTGAAGGGTTATCTGGAAAACCATAACTGGCCCAAATCCTCTGATTATTTGGGGGAATTGCTGAGCTGGAGTTCCTGTCTGACACATCCCCCAGCACGCCTGTGACCCATTTTCTGAAGTCACAGATGCGTCCCCCGGCGGTTCAAACGTGCAGGTTGAGATCACAAGTGACTTGAACCCTTTAGACAGAAGCAAGATGTATTTCAGGAAGGCATCCACAGGACTTTCCCACTGCTTTTGGTGTGGGACGGGCTCAGCTCTGTGGTCAGCAGCTCCTGGAAGCAGCAAGTCCTCAGAGAACTGCTGGCTGTGAAGTGAGTTGTGCACACACAGGACTCCAGCACACCCAGAAGTTGAGCCCCTACCTGTCAGGTCAGCAATAATGTCAGCTGGCAAGTTGTAGATCTAACCATCTATGAGATACTTCTCTGTTGTGCACATGAAAATAAATAGCAGGCTGGAGAGTAATTAATTTGCCATTGGTGAACGAAATTAACCCAGAGGAGCACAGGGAGCCTTCAGAGACAGGTAACCTGAACCTGCCCACACACGTTTAAAGAGCAAAGTACTCAAAAATGCCAAGGCAGTGTGAGTATTGAGATATCAGTTGTCTTAGAATCAGTATGTATGCGTTGAACTCCGGGCTGAGTGCAGAGCAATTACTTCCATTAATGCAATTCTATTCCCAAAAAATGGTCCAGCTGGCCAGATGGGATCTTCTACCCCAACGTGGTCTCCTACCCCCAACACCACACCATTAAAATCAGCAGGATATGTTGAAGACCTCCACATATAATACAAACAATTAGCCTTTACAGCAAAAAACCCTCACATATTTTGACTTTTTTGTTTTTTGTTTTTTTTTTTTTTTTGCTCACAGCTACTATGGAATTCTCATCTCTCACAATTAAAAAGTCATGGATTAAATTCCCTAAATTGTGTCATTGCAGGAGATATAAAGGTACCTGCTTTGGACTGAACAAGTTTTTACAGAATGAGTCACATTTTTCAGCCTCTTCAACCTCCAAGTCTGGAGTTTTACTTTCGCCAAGAGAGGAGTTTTGGGTTTTCGTACAACTCTCAGATTTGGGGCTCTGATATCCCCTGAGTGTGCCTGGTTTCTCTTAGGCAGTGGTTTGGGCTATCAGCAGCTCCTATAACTTTTTCCCCTGATCAAAGCAGATGGATGGACAAGCACAAACAGGCTGGGGCACAGTGCCTCTGTTTTCCCTATTTACCTATCGCCCAGCCAGACATTTCTGCACATTAATCATACTTAGAAGACTTAGCAAAAGGCATCAGTCACTTAACAAACTGTCCCAGATTTATCTGGGGGTAACAGATGACTGCTGACTATCTGGGCCTGCTACCCAGGGCTGCTGATGAAAGGCAGCGTGTGACCAAAGTTACACACAGGGCAAGCGGGACTTGGCACTGCTTTCAACAGCCCCCTAAAACAAAGATATAGCAAGAGATGGGGAAATGGAAACTACACAGTTATTCCCCCTCCTCTGCATCTCCCCAGAGACTTCTAACAATGATCAAGCCCTTTGGAACCTTCAGGCACTAGTGATTCATGCAACTGCCTGGAATGAGTTGCTGGAGTGTGTCCAGGGAAGGGAACGGAGCTGGGAAGGGGCTGGAGCCCCAGAAGTGGGAAGGGGCTCAGCCTGGAGAAAAGGAGACTCAGGGGGGACCTTGTGGCTCTGCACAGCTCCTGCCAGGAGGGGACAGCCGGGGGGGTCGGGCTCTGCCCCCAGGGATGAGAGGAAACTGCCTCAAGTTGCACCAGGGGAGGTTTAGGCTGGAGATTAGAAAAATTTCTTCCTGAAAAGCATTGTCCAGCCCTGGCACAGGCTGCCCACAGCAGTGATGGAATGACCATTCATGAAGGGAATTAAAATATATGTAGATGTGGCTCTTGGACACATGGTTTAGTGGTGGAGCTGGCAGTATGAGGTGAATTGTTGGACTCAGTATCTTAGAGGTATTTTCCAATCTAAATGATCCTGTGACTCTATCGATAAAAGGGAAGAACAGGCTATGTGGATAATGCAGAGAACAAGGGTAACTGCCCAGAGTTCCACCTCAGTGCTTCAGAAATGGTACCACAACATCTCTTGGGGTGCAAAGCATGGCCCCATGCCCTGCTTTGAAATAAAAAACCTTTCATGTGGTTGCCTTCCCCTGACCTAGCTGTGTCCATGACCAAGCCCGGCTGGATTGCTTCCACCGGCTAAGCCAGCAGAGCAATTTCTTTGGCTCACCAGGAGAAAAAAAAAAGCTGGTGTTTCTGAAGCTGAAATTTCATCGCGAGTCTCCAGAGATCCCACGCATGAATAATGAAATAATTGTGTGTCCTCACTCGTTGCTCCAGCGTGTTCCCGTCTCTGCCAGTGCGCTGCTGTTCCTGTTTTCACAGGGGTGGAATCCGCGGAGCCGATACTGACGGATGAATCGTGGCCCAGCCCCAGTCCTGGCAAGGGAAGCCCTGTAATCACAACTGACAAGGGGGATGAAGTTTATCTCGCAGCAAGACATTAGGAAGACATTTCAGCCATTCCTTTTTTTTTAAATTTAGCTCACCCTGTCCCACTTATCTTTCTTAAACCTTCTTGGCAAGAACAAGAGAAGCCCCATTTAACCCAGCCATGGGCAGGAATCACAAATTTCTCTGCATGGACTCACAAATTACCTCCAGAGGTTCACAAAATTCTCTAGGACAGTGGGCCAGCACTGGAATTTTCTTCCCAGACTCCCCCATGTTCTCCAGTGCACATTCTTGTCACACCCAAGAGCAAGATGGTCCCGTTAATCAATTGTACCTTGGCACTGCAGCTTTATGTGTGTGTTTCAGGCCTTTACAATATAATAAAATTTACAGCTCGTATAATTAAGAATATGCCAGATCAAACAAATTAAAGCTCAGCCTTAAAAGAGAAAGCTCTATCAGATCAAGACATTCATGCAGGAAAGAAATTTCAAATTCAAATCAACAACGTGTGAAGGCTCAGAACACAAAAGCTGTATAGGAGTGGCTGAGAACTACTCCAAGACCTATTTCATAACCTCGAGGTACAATTCATGGCATGGGGCACCAGAAGGTCACAAAGAATAATTGAGTACAAGGGTTAGGTGGAGATCTGTGGGGAAGCCAAGCTGTTCCAGCAATTTATTTTTTTTTTCCCAAGAAAGTGAAAAATAATAACTTGTCCTGAAATTTGCATTCATGAAAGGCTTTTTGTCTCTCTGGTGTATTCCTGGAGCAGAGGAGAAGTGAAGCCCAAACACCCAGAGATAGCCCGTGGAAGGTGCCCTCAGGAAGGATTTGGAGAGTCTCCCCACCCAGGATTCCATCTCTGCTTGGCTCTGTCTGATATTTGACTCCAGGAGCACTTCCACAACTTTATTTAAGCATTTCCCAGTAGATGCATTTTGAGATGAAGGACAGTGCTCTAGCTGGAGGAGAGCAAAGTGGGCCTGGACTATTCTGTCTTCCACGCCCTGCTCATCTTCATGCCTCCTCCTACCTCCTCCCACAGGTTCTTTCTGCTGCTGGGGTCCAGAACTGGATGCAGTGATCCAGGTGGGGTCTCATGAGAGCAGAGAAGAGGAGAAAAATCACCCCCACTGACCCGCTGGCCACATTTATTCTGCTGCAGCCCAGGGTATGTTTGGCTTTTTGGGTTGCAAGTGTGTAATATTGGGTCATGTTGAATTTCTCATCCACCAACACCCTGCAAATCCTTCTCCTCAGGGCTGCTCTCTGTCCAGTCTCCTTCCAGCCTGTGTTTGGGCTTGGGGTTGCCCTGACCCAGCTTTAGGAACTTGGGCTTAGCCTTACTGATCCCCAGGAAGTCCAGCCTGCCCAGGTCCCCCTGGATGCCCCATCCCTTCCCTCCACACAGCTCAGTGTCATTGGCAAACTGGCTGAAGGTGCATCAATCCCACGGCCCATGTCACCAACAGAGGTGTCAAACAGCACTGCTGCCAGCCCTGACCCCTGAAGACACCACTTGGTTTCCACTTGAACATTGACACCACAACACTCTGAGTGTGACCATTCAGCCAATTCCATATCCATGTCCACCTGTCAGATTCATGAAGATAATTTCTCAAGGTTCACATCCCCATTTTTCCTTTACAACATTTTCCCATTTTTCAGATAGTAATTTTTTGTTGTCACTCAGCTTCTCTTCTCCCACATCAGAAATGGACCTTTCTAAAACGTAAAATTTTGAGTTTTCAGGCTTTTCCCCCTGTAGGATTGTTCACAAGACAAGAAAATGGATGGCAAACTATACAAACCCCAAGTCTTGGAATCCAACACTGAATATTATATTGAGCATCCCATCATATCAGACAGTAAGAAAAAGATTCTTGCTTTATAAAACAGGACAAAAATGACAAAAAATAAAGGGCTGGGAACAGCACAACCCTGGATCTGTGCAGGAGATTTTCCCCCTTCCTGTTCACCATCATTCTTTGCACACAAAATTCAATGAACAAAAAGTTTTGCACTGCTGCAAAATGACTCCACTATAGATTTTTAGAATCATCTGAGACACTTATTTTAGAAAAGCTCCAAGGTCAGCAGGAATCTCCACTTTCCCATTTGTTCCCCAAAAGCTGTGTTTGATATTGGCAATAGCTATATATATTATCTATAAATATTAAAAAAAATATATATTTGTTTCTGTTTTGAAATCATGTTTCATATGCAGTTTGTGCTCGATTTCAATAAGCATCTAATTAAGATAGATTTTTTTTTCATCCAGTGCTCTTGCAAATTCTATTTATTTAGCTGCCTCACATACTGCAGGCTATCAAAACTGCAAGTTCAGCAGAAAGATGTTTTCAGGCAAAAGACATGAAAGGGGGACCAAGACAAATGATAAATTTGGGTTCAAATAAAGCAAGAATTCTGATGGTATTTAAAGATGCACATTGCCTCTTTAGGTGCAGTTGTTTGGCACTTTGGGGGTATGGTGATGGTGAACACGGTGGTGTTGGCTGAAGGTTGGGCTCGATGATCTCGGAGGTCTTTCCCAAGCATAATGATTTTTTGTGATTCTGTGGTCACATTCCCACCTTTCACTTGTCATTCCATCAGCCTGGTGTTAAATTGCTGCTGGATAACCCACCAAAGGGTTTCAAAACAAAACTTCTATCCTTATTCACTCGTTTTGACCCTCAATGGACTTTTCCCTCACTCCCCACTGGAAGGTGTGGGGAAGAAACAGCAAAATCAATAATGTGGACAACAGGATTTGCAAGTCCCTAATAGGCTTGCCTAAAAAAACGCCAGGACCTAAATCTTGAATTTATTATGTTCTGGAACTGGCTTTTCTATTTGGGTTTGGGAATAGAATTAAGGAGACTTTATGCTTGAAACACTGAATATTTGCATATGGCAAGTGTGAGTCAGAAAAAGAAAAAAATTATTACTGATATTCAGCACATTGTTGTTCTTGCACACAAAACTATAAATTCCATTAAATGTAGCTAAAATTTTCAGAACTCCAAACCCTCTGAACTAATAATATTTTTGCTGTTTTATAGCACTCAGTCTATTCTTCCCATCATTTAAACATAGAAAGAAAATGCCTTACTTCCTTATTTAGCAGACTTGGAAAACCATTATCAATCATCAAAAATATGTATTAGACACATTTATTCCCCTGACAAATTTATGCCAGAAAACTGATAGACTTATTATAGAACCTCTTCCCACAACAACAACAAAAAAAATCCATAGTTTCGTGTGATTCACTCTCAGTCTTACAATTTGGGAAACAAAATCTTTATCCAACAGTACAGCCCTTGGAGTCAATATCTGAGAAAAAAATCTTTTCTCTGTTAAGTTCCCATATTGAAAACATCATAAAGGTATTAACATCCACTATGACTATCTGAAACTCTAAAAAAGTAACTGTATTAAATGGATTTTTTTAATCCCCGTATGTTCCAGTAATCAGTAAGGCAGATTTAAATCTGCTTTTTTTCAATCATTATTAGGAGACAAGAAGAGCCATAAAGCCCATATTTTGAGGATGTAATTTATTACAAAAGTTTCACTGTGGTTTTCTTTTTGGGTTTTAGATTTTTTTTTCCATCTCTGCTGATCAGGATTTGTAATAATACACTTATTGTAGCTGATGTTGGGAATCCATCCTTTGTAATACTTCTTGACATAATTGCAGCTTTTGACACACTCAATCGTGGGATCCTTCTAAACCATCTTGAAAAATATGTTGGTCTTTCAGGTTGGGTTATTCAGCAGTTCAAATCTCATTATAACCATCGACTACAGTTTGTTAATATAATTTCTCCCCATTCCTCCTCTTACATTGTCATCTGGAGTCATCTGTTACAATGTCATCTGCAGTCCCACAGGGAGCTGCTCCTGGTTCCCTGTGTTCCTCTCTCTACCTGCTGCCTTTAGGAGCTACAAACTCCAGCTACAGAGATGTGGGCTCCCTGACCACGCTCCTGCTGACATCCAGCACGTTAATTCTCCACTCCTTCTTCTGCCTGTTTATTTGATCAACATTCTAATGGTCCTGCTCAGCTACTTAGATGAGCCCCAGTTAAAAAATAAATAAATAAATAAATAAAATGGAATGTTTTTTAAACATTTTGAAATTATACCCCAGACAGGGAGAGGCAAAACAAGTTTTTGATTACACACCTTTTCCGCAGCCAGGTGATTCATATTATTGTGCTTTTCAATTCCAGAATTGCTTTATTTATTTATAAATTTCCACGTATTTGAGCATGTAAAAATGCCCAACAATATCATAAAACCTCAACTAGAAGCTATAAAAATGGCATGAAGGAGAGAAAAGGAGCAAAGCAAAGCAAAAGGAAAATTCAATTTGGAGCTGCATCCAAATTCCAGCAGCCAGATTTTTATTTATGACACCACCTCTGTACGATGGCACCAGAATCAACTTTAATGGATAATATTACCACACATTCCCCATAAAAACCAACCAGGAGCTGCTTTTCCAGGAACACCAGGGATCTGCATCTCCCACAGAGTTTGGTGGGCAACACCGAACACCTGGAGCTTCAAAAACTCAACCCAACCCTTGTTAACACAGACGCTTGTGCTTCCTCCTGCTTGGCAGTAAAAGATTGGCTGGAAAAGGAAATATCCTAGGGAGTAAGAAAGAGAAGTAGCTGTCTCTTTTCTACCTGCAAATGGGCAATTTTTGATTTTCAGGGAGGGATATTGTTGGAATGTTGTACAGGGTCCTTTCTCTGTTCTTCCAGATTTACCTGGTGTTCTCAAATTGCCCTGGTTAAGTGAATCTCCCAGTCTGGAGAAAAAAACTGGCTGGGAATGTCTGCATCAAATGTCTTCTTCTTAACTAAATATTTTTCTACTTCCAAATCTCTGGAAAATAATAACCAAATATAACAAACCAAACCAAAACAAACCACACCAAACCAAACCGAAACAAAACAAAGCACATCAAACCAAACCAAACCAAGCCAAAACAAACGACAACAAACAAAACCAAATCAAACCAAAACAAAATGAAGGATTTTTAGTTGTTTCTTTAGGAAACTGCTGTCCATTTCTTCTCTTTTCCACCACCTTTTTGAGAGACATTTGACCACATGTGTCTTTTTAACCCCCTCAAAATCATAACCTGATTTAATTCATCCACTACCCTGCTTGCCCAGAGCAGCTGGGGCTGCCCCTGGATCCCTGGCAGTGCCCAAGGCCAGGCTGGACACTGGGGCTGGAGCACCTGGGACAGTGGGAGGTGTCCCTGCCATGGCAGGGGTCGCACTGGGTGGGATTTGGGGTCCCTTTTAACCCAAAGAATTCCATGATCCATCCTCATTCCGTGGAACAGATGCTTCTAAACCCCGAGAAATTTTTAAAACCTGTTTTGCTGAAATTAGTCTTCCATCAGCTTTATTTTGTTGTTACAAATATTTCCATTTTTCACAGTTTAATGATTCCATTTCATTCCTGCTCTCCTCTACTGTGTACAAATTCAGTGGCACTCCTGGGAAGAAAGGTATAAAGAGAAAAACTTCTGGATTTGGTTTTTCATATGCATGTTGATAAATCAAGCAGTTTAAAAGTAATATCTAAATAAAAAAGAGATCATAGACTCATGGAAGGGTTTGGGTAGGAAGAGGCATGAAAGCTCATCCAGATCCACCCCCTGCCATGGGCAGGGACGCCTTCCACTATCCAAGGGTGCTCCAAGCCCCAGTGTCCAACCTGGCCTTGAAAGTAAACACTGGGGCAGGAGAGAAGGCAAAGGAAGAAAAAAAGGCTGTAATATTTTAAAGTTATTTCCTTTTATATCACCAAATTCTCTCTTGATTTCAAACTCTGCAATTATTGCCAGGTTTTGAAAGTTTCCTGACAGAGCAAGACCTTTAATTATATTCAATCTTTTTACATTCCATGTGGATAAAATACTGATATGTGTAATTATTTTGTTTGACCATATCATAGTAAGGAAGGTTAAAAAATCAACATAGCCACACATAACCTTCTCCAAACTGCATTTTAATTTTTTCCTGTTAATAGTGGTGGTTCTGTCACAAGTCAACCCTAAAGCAAATTAAAAAATTAATGGATCAGGCATGAGAATAATTACTGTGGAAAAGGCCTGAACTGTGCCTTTTCCAAACAGACCAAAAAAGATTGATGCAGAAATGACCCAAG
This sequence comes from Anomalospiza imberbis, assembly GCF_031753505.1. Taxonomy (NCBI): domain Eukaryota; kingdom Metazoa; phylum Chordata; class Aves; order Passeriformes; family Viduidae; genus Anomalospiza; species Anomalospiza imberbis. The sequence continues at coordinate 34,214,381 of NC_089688.1, forward strand.
TGGGCCCTACGAGCTTATTCAATAAGGGTCCACTCAAATTCCATCTGTGAACATTTGGTCGGCCCTTTTATGGCGATGAGGCCATTCCTCCAAGTCCATATTAATTTTGTGCACATCTGTACACTCACCTAATCCCTACCCACAGCCCACTCCAATTACAATTAGAAGAATAAGTTTAAAATTGGGTAAATTTTAATCACAATTAGTTCTGTCGGGTTATTTAAAAAAAAATAAAATCTATGGAAGTTGTTAATTTTTTTTTTTTTTAATTTCCACTTTATTTCAAGAAGAAACTGGTCAGACTGGTGAACCTCCAGTGTTGTCCTCATGGTTCTGATTTTTGCTTGGATGCAGAACAATAGGAAGAAGCATCACTGGGCTTCTGGAGCTGACTGAGTTCAGCATTCCAGTGCTGAAAGTATTCCACTGCACAAACCTCGAGTTTACCCTGAGATCAACAAGTAAATTACTGTTTTCAGGCTCTCGTTCCCATCCCTGAATGCATACAATCAGCATCATTATTTTAAGCAAACAATTGCAAGGGCTTTAAATAAAAAATGCCGTGTGCACAGCATTTACATTTTAAGCACAGCATATTAATAGGAGGGGAGAAGAGAGAGATGACAACGAGAAATGTCAGCTGGTTTAATCATACTTAATATGAAAAGACTGCTATAACTTTAAGAATGCAGCTTAGCTGACTTTGGAGCTTAGGTTTTTATTTTTCTGCTTTATAGCATGCTTCAAAACTACTTGGACAAATACAAAACAAGAATTACAGTGCACCATAAGTTATTTTAATATCCTGTAGTGGTGTATACTTCCAATGAAATCCCAAGACTATTATTAAGGTTCTGTGTTTGTGTGAAAATGTCAAGTTGTTTCGAGTGACTACATACTCTAAATTATATATAACTGTTACTTTATAGCTAATAGGCACTAAAATTACTTTAAAACAGAAATGTAAAGTTATATTTTCATCCTTTTTGACAGATAATAAAGCTTATTTATGAGATACATTTTCTCAAGTATTAAAATATATAATGTTTACAAAAACATTAAAAATACCAATACTTGATATTTAACCAAGAAACAGAGCCATCATGAAGATATTTTCCTGGACGTATCCAGCATGAAGCCAAAGAGATGATAACGCAATAATTTCACTAGTGAAAGCCATTTGTTAAACCAGTAAAAAATAAAAAAAGGCAGTGCCTCAAAATGAGATTTAGATGCTCTTCCTCTCCCTGCCCATCATTAAACTGCAGGTACAAAATCCTTGTGTGCATCCCCGAGACAGAACGGTGCCACACGACACCTCCCACCCTTTATTTCAAAACCCATCCACCGAGCCACCTTGTTTAATTGCTTTGTTGTCTTGGCCCTGCCCGAGGAGGCTGAGGGGGAAAAAAAAGTTACTCCTTTTTGCAAGCACCATGGAAAGGGACCCGAGCAGCAGAGTGATTTCTTCCCCTGTAAACTCCAGTTAGGATGGAGAATTTATGGAAGGGAAGATTGCTGCCGGCATGATGTACACTTAAGTGCACACACCACCACTAACCCGCCAATTACTCAAGGGCTCAAATAAAAAGGCTTCATATGCAAATTATCCTTGTTTATTCCTCCCGAGCACTTAGTAAATAAAAACACATAAACGTCGGGATCTGTCTTGTCGTGTGAGAGGTGCGAGGGATGTCGGGCGACGCTCATCCCGGGATGTTCCCAGAAGGTTGGGAGCTAATTGCCAGCCCTCTGCTGTGATTAGGATTGCCTCTTCTGCTGAGGGGCTGCGCCTAAATTTATGCTCCGTAGTTCTGCCGCTCTGCTGTATGATATTATGCCAAAGCATGAACAAAAGAAAATTACCCTGAAGCAATGGAGTGCCACAACGCATTGTCGCTATTAATCTTTTAGTAATGGCAATGCTAATTTGACATGATGCATAGTAATTTATTAATAGAAAATATTTGAAGTCCTAAACTTGAAATATTCTGTGTGGGGAAGGAGGGCTTTGGAAGACGGTAGGGGGATGCAAAGATTTTCACCTCCAAAGCACTGTCTCGGCTTTGAGCCCCACCAGCACCTGCTGAAGACGTGCCCTGATGATCTCTGGGTGTTTTGGCTCCAGCAGCCAATGGTTGTGGAACCCAAATGGGGCCAGGAGCGTCGTGCTGGGCACCAGCCTTGGCCAAGCTCCACAAGCCCAGAGCCAGGAGAGGACGGAGCGATAACGCCTTGGCAGAGGCGATGGTTGCCAGGCGCTGGTCGGCAGGGGATGCTCCTGCATCAACCAGCTCGCTGTTTTCTGGGAGAGGGGGGCAGCTGGGGCGCAGACCCCCGGGGCCCTGGACCCCTGCGCCAGCCCCACTGCCCAGCCTTGGTCTCGGCAGGAGGGCACAGCAGGCTGCTCCCGGGCATCGGCGCTCCTACAAACTGTTTGGCCGCGGTTATAAAAGGGCTAATCCGTGTTCACATCGCACGGGCTTTGTTCCTTCTCCCGAGCCATCATTAACTATTAATCGAGGGTGGGTTTCTTCAAAGGTCTGCTCCATTTGTTGTTTGCTCTTGGAAAACAGGAGCCCGTTTAGGATGCAGGGAGAACGCTGGGAAGGCGGAGGTGTTTGTCAACATTGTAATGATCATATTAAAAAGTAAATGTGATTAAAAATTTAAACAAAAACCAAAAACAAGCAACAAGGGGAAGAGGAAAGTGTGGTGTTTTTTTGGTTTTTTTTTTTTTTTTTTTTTTTTTACATTATCTGGCCAGAAAACTGCAAGAGAACACTGTTTGTTAGGAGAGCAGCACTGGAAAAACTGGGGAAGCCTTAAATTCCACCTGTCTGATTAATGTCAAGGTTACATTCGATCTACATTGGTGGCACACATGAATTTCATGTCCCCAGACCTTCACAGGAGTTGATGGAACAAGAGCCATTATTTATTGGCAGTAATGGCCACCAGCCAGGCTAGAACCTGGGACAATGCATTAACAGCAGCGTGCTGTCTTGGGAAAAGGAGGCCATTAATGCAGGTCGCCTGCACTGCAGAGCGGAGACTGGATCAGGTGGAAGCCATCAAAAACTTCTTCTCAAACTGGAAACAAGCAGAATTCAAACCTTGCTGCATCAATTAAGAGAAAATTCTTTTTGGTCTTCTGTGGCCTGCCATTCCCAGCATCCTCCCAGGGTCATTTCACCTTGACCACAGTTGCGTTTGGTTTTTTCAAGTTTCTCTTCAGGTCTTATACAAAATGGTAATCCTTGGTTTGGCTTGTTTTGGAATGGGAGATGTTTTAGTACATTTTAAAGTAAGGTCTTTTGGCAATGTATTGCTGCTTTCTCATGATCACAATTGTCTTTCACTGTAAATAACATTATCAAAGTGCATTACTTCAGAATATTAATGGTACATCTCCAAAACTGAGGTCAGGATCTTACCCAGCAGATCCAAAGCAACTGCTGGAAATTCATTTCCATGTAGAACCCATAACTCCTGACACCATCAGGAGTGGAGCACCACCCACACCCCAAATGGGGCTGCTCTGTGCATTAGCATCACACGTGGCACTGCATATTCCCACGGCTAAAGCCGGTGAAAATTTCCCATTTATGTTCTGTCAGATTCTCCACACCCAAGGAGTGGGAGAGGCTTCTGCACTCTAAGCAGGACCACGTTAGCACCACCCCGTTGGGCGATTTATTTATTTTTTAAGAAGTGTGAAGTGCCTGTGGATACTTTTTAACTTCAGGCACTGGAAGACTTCATTTATAACCGGATACCTTATTGCTTGACTTTCCTAAACTCTCTTTTCCTTCTGTTGTTTCAATTTATCTTGTATCACCACTCAAGCTCGACAATGATAAAAAATAAAGGTGTTTTCTTTTGTCATGTAGAAAATGTGATTCATTCGTTGTCTTTAACAGGCCTTCAGACCACCAGACATATGTCCAGTGTTTGGCAGCAATAAAAAAAACCCAAACAACAGCAGCTAAACAAATATATATATTTGTAAGGATTATAAATCAGCGCAAGTTATTCTGGCACTACTTTATATAAGACATTAGTGGGAGTATATTTGAAATATTGTGTGCAATTCTGGTCACTATATTACAGGCAGGACATTGCGGAGATTGAAAAGGTGCAGTGGAGGGCAACCAAAATGATTCAGGATTTGGGAGGCATGAATGATGAAGACAAATTAGCTGGATCCAGGCCGTGTTACTTAAGGACTGGGTTCTGGGGGATGCTGGGGGGGTCCTGCTTGGGCACCCCTCCGAGGATGCTTCCCCAGCCCTGGGAGCCCCCCAGGACAGCGGGAGAACGGGAGCTTCTCACACGGCCACGGCTCAACGAGGAGTAAGTGGACTCGCAGCTACAAGTTGTGGGGGTAGTAAATAATTCAGAGGCATGAAAAAACTGACAGGGAGGAAATTATCCATCCATTCATGTACTGAATTTAAGATTAGAGGAGCTAAAAAACGCCGCACATAAAGTAGTGCTAAAAGCAAAATATTGCCTTTCAGTAAGGAAAGCGTATTTTTTCTAACTTTTTCCCTAAGATGGGGGAAATGAAAGGCTCCTTTTTGCACCTGCAAAAAAATGACTTTGGCTATGGGAAGAAAAAAAAAAAAGGAAGCTGTATACAAGAGTGGAGGGGGATGTGAAGGTGAAAGGGTAAATTCTGTTCATTGCAAGACATGCTGCTGACCTGGAGGTTGTTGGTACAACCGCGCCACAGGGACACCGTGCCAGGGCTGCACAGATGACCCAGCAGAGAAAACTTCTCCTGCAGAGAAAAACAGTCAGAAGCAATCCCTCGTTCTCAACTAACTGAAGGAAAGGAAGTAAATCCCAGAATTAGATGCACTCCATATATCTTTTCCCTTCCTTTTGTTTTGGAGCTCAGATAGATGTCCAAGCAGCAAGGAGAGCTCAGTCCAATTCAAAGAGAGAAGGAAGGGAAAATGCTAACGCAAATATATCTGTGTCTCTTGTTATTTACAAGAGAAAAATGTCCCTCACTTCATTCTAAGTACAGTTTATGCACACCACCTGCTCAGGCATAAGGGCCCGAGGAAGTAACAGTTTAGTGGAACATGACAGGTGGTTGGAATTCTTCTAAAATATCTTTATTCTGGTTTTATTTCAGGAAAAAAAATCATGGAAAATAGGCATGAATGTTTGTTTATAAAATCACAGAATCCTAGAATGGTTTGGCACTGAAAGGACCTTAAAGATCACCCAGTGACCCCCCCCTACCATGGGCAGGGACACCTTCCACAGTCCCAGGCTGCTCCCAGCCCCAGTGTCCAACCTGGCCTTGGGCACTGCCAGAGATCCAGGGGCAGCCCCAGCTGCTCTGGGCACCCTGTGCCAGGGCCTGCCCACCCTCACAGCCAGGAATTCCTTCCCAAAATTCCATCTAAATCTACCCATTGTCAACTTAAAACCATTCCCTGTGTCCTGTCCCTCCATGCCTTGTCCCCAGTCCCTCTCCAGCTCTCCTGGAGCCCCTTCAGGCCCTGGCAGGGGCTCTGAGCTCTCCCTGGAGCTTTCTCCTCTCCAGGTGAACATTCCCAGGTGTCCCAGCCTGGCTCCAGAGGGGCCCCAGCCCTCAGACCATCTCCATGGCTTCCTCTGGCTCATTCCAGCAGCTCCACGTCCCCCTGTGCTGGTTAGCCCAGCGGTGGCTGCAGGGCTCCAGCCTGGGTGCAGCACAGGGAACAGAAGGGGACAATCACCTCCCCTGATTGCTGTGTTGTCCCTGCAGCAGGAACAGGGGTGGGTGAAGTCCCTCCTGAGGCCCAGGACCTGTGAAGCTGCTCCTGCCTGTGGAGGGTCTCATCCCATCCTCTGGCTGGGCAGCCTGCAGCAGCCCCCCCTGTAATGTCACCTGTCCCTTTTGCTCTGCCACGAACTCTCAGCCTGGAAAAGCACTCAAGGCTCTCGTTAATTAAGCACATTTCTATGCAGTTTCTGACACCTGACAGAGTACAAAGTGTTCCAATCTACCCTACACGGGGCAATCTCAGCTTCCTGCTCGTGGAGTCAGATATCACTGAGGCTAAATCAATCCAGTGACTGATGTGCGGCGGAGGCTTCCGACATTTAAGTATAATATCTGACTTCCGAGGGGATAAATATTCCACGTCTCTCTCCTGTGCACTACTCAAAATGCAGGAAAGAGAGCTCCGTGTGCTGGGAGATGGGAGGCAGGAGCCTGAGAGAAGAAAATGACTTTAAGGAGACGAGAGTGTGACCTCGGCGTTGGCCAGTTCAGGTAATTTTCACCCTCCAGCAGGACTGTGCCATGTCAGAGGCCAAATTACAACCCATCTGGTCAGTGAGACTTGAAGCTCGGGAGATTTTGTGAAGAACAGAAAGCTCCAAGAGCTCTATATATCTGTCAAGGGCTAAATTACGTTATGGATGAGAATGGACTTCAGTCTGGGACAGTTCAGAGACCTTTAAGTGAAATTTTCCTACCTAGGCAACACCTGCTCAGCTCCAATCCTTTGGAGAAAACTATAGCTACAATTTTGAAGGCAAACAAATCCCATTTTTAAATACCACTTTATTTCCTACTTTTTTTTGGTGTTGTTTTTCATGTAAGACAAGCAAAATCCATCATCTCAGCCACAGTCATTTTAAAACTTGGTATGTAAGACATCATTTATTTTCTTTACAGGGAATTTTTCAGAAAGATGGATAAGGAATATTCATACTAATAACTATTAACAGGAGCCAATACCTTAAAACATACCCAGAAAACTGCATGGCTCAGCCCAGAAACTCCTGAAGTATTTAACAGACTCCAGGGATGGATGATCCTACTAGGATAAAAATGTTTCCGTCTCAAAACCCGAACCATTCCTAGCAAGAATGGGATTTTTTTCTCCAAGATCTTTCATCCAATGGCTCATGTGCCTCTATACCTGTAAGAAACACAAGGAAAAAGTCCATGATACAGTAAATAACCACTCAAGGGACTTTCCAGCCTAGCTGGAAGCCCATTTAGGAGAAACAAAATGTTCCTACATCAGCTATCCCAGGCTTTGCCAGTTGTACAGCTTCCCAGCTTCCACCAGGAAGCTTATTTGACTTTGATTTCTCTCTTCCAGACTAGAATTCCATAGGCAGAATTACTATGTATGCCATGGGTGAGACCCTGGAATAGCTTAAACAAACCCAGCACAATGTAAAAGCAAATCAGTAATCTCATGTGATATTTAAAAGCTAAACTATATTTAGGTAATGCTATTTAACTCATGTAATATGACAAATATATTTGAAGAGTATATTTATACTGTAATCCATTGATTTCCACAACAGGGATGAATTAGCCTTGCCTCTCTTAAGCAAATAAAATAAACATTGTACTCAATCTTTAACTTTCAAGCTAAGCATGTTCCAGCTCCAACATTCCTGTTGCCTGTGCAGCCAAATAGATTTATTCTCTGATGTCATTTTTCTCGTGTCATTTTGGAATTTGATTGCAGCATATTTAAAATGTTGGTTGCAATCATAACAAAGTGCAGCATTTAAAATGCATTCAACACACACATTGTCCTTGCAGGGAACAGTTATTTGTCTCTGTCCTCTGAGGAGGAACATGGTATGATGAGCAAAACCTGGTGTAATAAAGAAGAATGATGTGGAAAACCCCACAGAAAGAATGGCTCTTTATTTCTTAAATTAAATATGTTTGGGGGTGTTAAATATCTTATCGGATACAGTTGGAACAAAACTGTTAGACAAATAAAGTCGTGCTTGCTATTCCATCCAACATACTGAACAAATACAGGAAAACCTTCCCATATGAATAATTGATAAAGGATTAAAACTGTTAAAAGCATATATTTTCCATGCACCAAGGGTACTTGTCTAATAGGTTTCCACTGTGATAAGCAAAGTACATCTCCTGCTTCATAATTTCAAGATAGTTTTAGATATTAAGTGAAGATTTTTTTTTATTATTATTTTTTGCTGTTCTTTGCAACGTGAGTCATCCAGGTTCACTCTGCTCAGAGTAAAAGCAGAGGGAGAAATAAGCCACAGCTTCGGGAAGGGTGGCAAAGACAAAAAGGGAAAACGTCACCGTTGAGGAATAGACACTGAGGGAGCACTGGGACACTGCAAATTACCCAACACAGCTCTCAGTCCTGGCTACTTGAATATTGTTCTTTGATAAAGGCAGAAAGTTGTACCTTTTGTCCTAAAACAGTCATCAATTTAATCCAATTTAATAGAAAGGAAATAAGTTTGTGAAGAAAACACAGACAATCACAGAATAATTGAGGTTGGAAAAGTCCCTCTAACACTATCAAGTCCAAACATTCCCCACCCCTTCCAAGGCCACCACTCACCCGTATCCCAAAGTTCCACATCTGCAAGGCTTTTAAACCCCCCAGGGATGGTGACTCCACTGTTCCCCTGAGTGACCTGTGCCAGGGCTGGCACACAACCCCTTCCATGAAGAAATTTTCCAAATGCCCAATTTAAACCTCCTGTGCTGAAGTCAGGAGACAGGTGGCTGCTCTTCCACAGCAGACCATGCCTTCCTGCAGCTGCACTTCCTTATTGAAATCATACATAGGAAATACTCCCCTGGCCCCACACTACACTGGATTTTATTCCACTATATCCAAAATTACTATCTTTGTAGCAAAGCTTGGTTTTATTCTTTTGATACCAAAACTGAAGTGGTTGTGTTGGTCTCATAAGGCAAAAATAGATATTTTCCCATAACCAGGCTTGGATACTGCTTTGAAATATCAAAGCAGAAAATCCTGGAGTGCCTGTTATGATTAGCAAGATGCTGCTCTGAATCTTGGTTTCACAGTTGACAGTAAAGGGGGTCACAATGATGCTGTTGTCTTATTTAGTGGGCCCCACCAGGGAGTGTTGAGTTTGGGTGATTTGACAATGAGAGGAGAACCAAAGGTCACAACTGGACCCCAGGGATTTCACTGGGCAGCCCTTCAGCTGTCCCAGTGCTTAAACAGCCTCTGGGGTCACCATTTCTGTGGCCATGGCTTTGGCTACAGCCACTTTACTATTCAAATAAGCCTGGAGCACCCAGGCAAACCAGCACAGATGATAACAGCAAATTCGTTTCAAGATCCCATAGAAACCAATTTTTTTTTTTTCCCCAGACTGCCATCAATTCCATAAAAGAAGAATTCAGATGAACTAAAAATGTGCAGGGCATTTTGAAAAGCAAATGAACAAAAATGTTTGGTGATCCTTCATCCAGCTTATGCTGTTTAGGAAAACTTTCAAACTCATAGAGAAAATCGCTTGTGAGCCAACATTTTAATTGCTCCTCCCTGTAAAAAGGGGTTAGTGAAAAATTTTGTAGACTTTTGGATTAGAGAAACCTTGAAGTGAGGTGTAGCCTGGGGCTGGAACGAGTTCTGAGGATACTGGCCTCCCACATTGAGAGTAATAAAGCAGCAGAAAGTGCACCCCAACTGATTTTAACTGCACTGACAAACTTCACATGGGAAAGCCTGTGCAAAGCCCAGCTTAAAGGGCAGAGCTCAAGGTACAGGCAATTGAGGTTGGACTTGATGGTCTTGGAGATCTTTTCCAACCTTAATGGCTCTCTAAGGATTCTAATTCTGAAAAGCATTTGGGGTCAGCTTTGCTGATTTCCTCCAAGTCCCTTCTCACCCCCACCAAGGGAAGTCCCACAGCCCCAACCAGGACTCACACACAGGAGCTCCGACACCCCACATCTGCCGGAAACACCTCCAGACTTTGGGAATAAATAAAATGTGCAGTGCCCCTTTAAAAATCCTAACTTGCCTCCCAACACACACACACACACAAAAAAAAAAAAAGAAAAAAAAAAGAAAAAAAAAAAGAAAAGTAACACAGGAGCCTTCAACTCCGATTCTGTTTGTTGTGCACGAGTCATCCCACACTCCGAAAAGAGCTAATTTTTTTAGCATCCTTTGCTTTCAAAGCAAGCAACTAAATGCAGAAAAGTGGGGCCTCCCCAAGGGACTGCCTCCTCCCTGTGATGCACATCGCCTGCAGCTAACATGCAAGTAGGACAGACACAGAACTTGAAAATCCTCCACCCTACAGACGACTCCATGAAAGCCAAAGAGAAGAGGTTGTTTGGCATGCACAAACCAGCTCCCCGCGGCCGGGGGGGCTCCCCTGCACCTCTTCGTTAGTGGCAACAGCAAATAACTTGTAAATAGAGCTCCGAAGAGACCTGTGAGAGCTTCGGTATGGATGGATAAAAACCGGGTGGCCTTAAGCACTGGGTATTTCAAATGCCAAGGGAAACTGAGGCACTGGACGTGACCCAGCGTGGGGGGTTCTGTTGGACTTTCTGTTGGCCGCTCACCCGAATTTATCAAATTTACTGGGACAGAGCTTGTCTGCCACAGCACCACAGCCCATTTCCTCCCCAGCCTTACATTGCATAACCACTTGCTACGAGGAAGGCTTTTAAAAAGGCAGGGGGGAAGAGGAAAAGGGAGTAAAAGAACGAAAATAAAAAGCCCTGGTACAAAATATATGCAGAATTTGTTTTCCAATGAAGGTCTAATAGGGCTACCTCTTAAGTCTGGATATGTAAAAAATTGCCCTTTTCACAGCTGATAAAATACAAATTAATCCTTAGAGGATTTAATATGTGCCTATTTATTACTTTCAAGTATGAAAGTACTGCTGCAATTAATATAGCCAGCACTCCTGTATGCGCTGCTCTGTGGCATTGTCTTTGAAATAAGTAATATATGCAGAACTTTTATATACAGATATGTACAGAAATACACACACACACTCTCAGAAAATGAATATATTTCCCCTTAAAATCTGCAAAAGCAAGTGTTGATGCTGTGCTTTTTCAAAGGCTAAACATCCAGTGTGCCTCTGTTGTTCCACTGCTGCTGCTGGAGTCCATGTGAACTCCAAAGCTTTAAATTAAGGTGTCTTGTGGGTTTATTCTGAGAAGTTTAAACATTTTAAAAATAAAGAAACATTTTTCTCTGTCTTCACAGATTAATGTTTGTTTAACCTTCAATCTTTTATTTTTTATTGTTTTTCTTTTTCGTTTTTCCTAAGTACTGTTCCATTTATTTCCTGGTTTTTCCAAAATTAACTCATGGCATGCCAACCCCAAATTCCCAGTCAAACCACTTGTGCCTGTCTTCAGACAGCAGAGTTGTCATTTTAGAAATTTCTGACTCAATTCACTGAAAAAAATATTCTTTACTTGCCAACTCCTATGCACATATATTTATTTTTTTCCATCTATTTAGCATATATTGGCCAGGAGACAAGTTTCTGGTACTTTACACACTTTAAACATTGCTGACTTTGAAGTGAAAGTGAAAAGGATCCATATTATAATGATTATTTTTGAGGGCAATATTCAAAGATGGTTATTACTAGTGCAGATATGTCAGATAAGTATGCATGTGCATGGTTGTCACTCTCATATATATAAATATATATGTGTGTGTGTGTGTACACATATGGATTTAAATAATAATAATAACAATAACCTTCAGGTCATTTCTTTATATGCCACGGCTTCAAAAATTTTTTGGTGGAAAGACAGAAATGACAATGATTCCATTTTTATCCTTCAGTAATGAATCCCCCAAATTACCATAAGCCTTGTTCTTTAAGTTCAGGCTAATGAGTCCCATTTTATTCATATTTTTTGAATGCTTGACTTTGTGGTTTGATAGCCTCCCTTTGTTTATTCATCACCAAAGTCTATATAATTTCCTGCGTTGTCCCACGTTTATTTACAATCTCTCCAGCAATATTTATTTAGGGTAAAAGACCACCTTGGCAGGAGAGGAGTAGAGCAGCTCTCCTGCATTCCGCTGCCTCTCCCGTCCCATCTCAGCCCATGGAGCTCTTTTGACAGACAGCATGAAAAAAAATCTGCATAAGGAAAAGTAACTGACAGCTGGGGTCAGACTCTCTCTGTTTAATGACACTGCCAGTTACACATTTTGAATTGTTTAAATATGAGTCTACAGCTTCAACGATCATCATCTCACTGGTTCCACTTTTCATACCCAACAGCCAGGAAAGTGACACGTAATTACACACTTACTGATGGTATCGCCGGGGCCGATAATTAAAACTGCCACGGGAGGATTGCTATTGCGAGGCTACAGCTGGGATGTTGTCAAGAGGTAGAAACTCCAGCAGCTTTTAACGCTATCTTCTTACAGGTGGACCACGGTGAAGGAATAGAAAGGCCTCAGCACATCATTCACAATGTCTCGCACAAATGAAGAAAATCTATTAACAATCCAATAAGTGAAATACAAACACGCTGACCCAAGGGTTAAACTGTCTGCGTGGATGGCGCGTGCTGCATTGTTCTTTTTTTTTTTTTCCCCCTTTTCGGATGTGTTTACAGGAAAAAAAAAATCCCACAAAAAAAAAAAAAGAAACCCAAGCCCTGCTGGAATATATTTGCCATCTTTGGTAGCACAAAGGGATGTTGGGTGGGCAGCACAGGAACGAGCCCTGTTTACTTCCGACGAGCTCGATGAGTAACTGAGCTCAGGGACAAGGCACGAACGAGCTGCCAAAGATAAACACGGGAGAAAACACGGGAAGAGCTCGTTTTGCACGTTAGGTTCTGTTAAATAGAGGTTTGCATCCTGCCTTGGCAAAAAAAGAGCAGAGGAATGATGGGCCAGCAAGGCAAAGCTGGAGAAATGAGCACAGCCAAGGGAATGGAGCACTCAATGGACAGCCCAAATACGGGCAAGTTTTACCATTGGTTTGATGCTTCACTCTTGATAAACCACCCCTCTTTTCCTCTCTTTCTCCTGTGATGAATAGAGGTTAAAATATGAGCAAATTTTGAGGGAATTACCCTCTGCATAGTACTTGGTGGTGGCTTTGTTTCCAATTTTCCCAGCACACTTACCGAGCTTTATGGACACCACGCCAGAGGAGGAATGCAGGTGACAGCCTGACCTTGCAGGGCTGGGAACCACTGCCAGCACCAGCTCCACTGGCACTTTGCTGGTGTCAGGCCCCTGACACACAGCCACGGACAGCTGGGATTCACTGGGATCTCGACTCGGAGCCATCCTGGGTTGAGGTGAAGCATTTTGGCACAAGAGCAGCTCCACGTTTGCAGGTTTGATCCCCAGCCGCTGAACTCAACCATCTCCCGGGCTTCAGCTGGGCTGTGGCCAAGGCAGCCTCATCTCCAGGCTTCCCACTCAGCCCCTCTGGCTCCAAAGGAGGTGTGTGCTACCACCTGCCATCCACAGGCAGCTCCTTCGTGCTCCCACGGCCACAGGAACTCTCCTGTTCCTGGCCAGTGTCCCCTTTCTGCCTGCATGAAATGTCCCCAGCAATCCCAGAAGCAATAACAAGGACATGTACCCCTAGGCAGCCTTAACAAGCCTCTCCCAGTTGGCCTTGGTGAATTTATAGATGCAGAGAAAGCTGAGAAAAGGAGGCAGAGAGTCAAAAGGATGAATCCTCAAATGCCAGAGGAGTCAGGCAGGTAAGAATCCCAGAATCACTGAGGTTGGAAAAGACCTTCAAGATCATGAAACCCAACCTGTGTCCCATCTCCACCTTGTCCTCATCCCAGAGCACTGAGTGCCACATCCAGGCCTTCCTGGGATACCTCCAGGGACGGAGCCTCCAAACCTTCCTGGGCAGCCCATTCCTATGCCTGACAATCCTTGTCAGGATGAAATTCTTCCTGATGTCCAGCCTCAAGCTCCCCTTGTGCAGCCTGAGGCCATTTCCTCTTGTCCTGTTGCCTTGTTCTTTCCCTCTCTGCAACCATTTCTGCACAGAAATTCCACATACTCCACTGCAGCATGTTGCATAATAAAAAGAAAAAGAAACCCAAACAACTTCTGCTTCTGAACTGCTGCTAAATTATCACTAATCCCCCTTCTTTTTATGTCAGTCCTGAAGGTCTTCTCATCCTAATGTGCCAATCCCATTGCCTGCATCTAAATGGTGTTTCTTGACCCTTGGTGTGCTCAAGACTGTTTGCCTAAAATCTAGGTGTCCTTTTTGCCAATGAATTATCTAATTCTTAAGTAAAGTACACAATCTCTCTAAGACTTAGGAATTAAGATCTTGAAAATACCCATTTAATTTCCCTGAGCTGATTTATTTTTTAAGCATCAGCGTTGTATATTTAATTTTGGGAACTTATAAAATATTTCTACTGAAACGTTTGCTGGGAATTTCTACATTTCAGGCCACTTTGGGTATTTTGGAAAATTAGATTAGTAAAGAACCTTGAACAATTTAAGTGCTATAAAACATATTTAACCAGAAATTATGACAGAACTAAGCCCAGTTCTCTGTGATTTGAGTATTTTCAGTGAAATAGACACACAAGTCCAGTTGTTATTAATGTTTAGTGCCGCAAAGTACTGAAATCAACATTAGTATTTTTTTCTAGACATTGTCCCTCTGTTTCTGAATTTGTTTCTTCCTTAATGCTCAGTAAACTCCCACTATAAAGTATTAAAATAATTTTAAGGAATATTATTACCTTCCTTCATTGAAAGCTTACATCGATGATAAACAAAAAATATAATTATAAATAATATCTATTATGGATTTTTCAACCCCATGGACAGGGCAATACCCGAAAACAACTAGCCAAGCAGCAGTCAAATCATCTGCATTTTAATATATTTATATTTAATTACAACACTTCCTTTTTCATGGAAATTTAGCACCTAAAATTCAATCCTACTGAGATGAAAGGATGATTTACAATCACCTTAAGCAGCAGCATCATTTCACTCTGCAACACCTTTCCTAACACAACAAAGTTGCACTTTCCTTCTACAAAAGTCCTCAGGTTTTTTTTTATTTCAAACAAATATTTGATACCCAACCTGTGTTGGCTGGAGATAAATGTTATTCTGCAGGGTAAATGTTATTCTGTGGGATAAATGAGGCAGATTTCCCACTCTCCAAGGACAGGGAGGCACCTGGATGCTTTCTCACATGCAGGGAACAGGTCACGGTGAAATGTTGGAAGAGACGAAGTGAATGTGGATCCTGGACAAATCCGGGATCACCAAAACTTGCAGAGCCCCACCAAGTGTTTTGGCATCTGTCGCAGGCACATTCATCTCTCTGTCTGGATTTTTCATAGAGCAGCACAGAGGGAAGAAAGAGAAAACAATTTCTATTTCTGCTCCTTGTTTTTCCCATGTGGAATGTGTTTGGAGAATTGTTCACCTGGGGTGATTGCTTGGTTGGGTTCTGGTGAGGATTGTTGGAGCCGATGGCCAATCCAACCCACCTGTGGCTGCACTCTCAGAGAGGGGCACGAGTTGTGAGGAGTTGGATATGGGAGTTAGAACGAGTAGGTTTGTAGTTTTAGTATCTCCTTTAAACAGTATATTAATGTATTATAGCATAGTTCTAATACAGAAATCATTCAGCCTCTGAGCTGGAGTCACACATCAGCATTTCTCCCCACCGGGTTCACCTGCATTTACAATAGCCATCCTCACCCGGTCCAAAGGAAACCATCAAACCTTGGATTCAGAGGATCACGGAATTACAGGATGGTTTGGGTCAGAAGGACCTTAACACTCATCCCATTTCACTCCCCCACATTCCACTGGACCAGGTTGCTCCAAGCCCTGGTCCAGCCTGCCCTGATGTGGCAGCCACACCTACAGAGGGAAAGATTTCTTCTCAATATCCCATCCAACCCTGCCCTCTAGCAGTTTGAAGCCATTCCCCCTTGTCCTGGCACTCCATGCCCAAAACCAGCCTGAACTTGCAAAAGAGCAGCATTTCATCAACAAAAATGCCAGCTGCTTGCACTGCATATGGAAAAATGTCATCAGCTGGGATCTTCCTATGCTGGAAGAGTCTGAGAATAAAGAGATGGTTGCTCTGGTGCCACCCAGAGCACTCCTGGAAGAGGCAAAACTGAACACCATCACCCCTGTTCTTCACCACTGCCACTTCACAGACTGTACCTAAAAAATGACACAGAGGAAACAGCTCAGATTGAGTTTCCCAGTCTGGAATACACCTAATTCACACTAGAATGAGGAATGACAGTGGTGACTCATTTTGTGTAAGGTACCAGTGCATCTGGAGAGGTGGCACCGTGCAAACACGACAAGGGACAGGCACAGCCACTTCAGCATCACTGCCTGTGCTGCCACAAGGAAGTCTAGAAAGAGCCTAAATCACTGCAGTAAGAAGAGACAGAAGGGAAGGGAGGTGAGGGAAGAAGGGAAGAAAAAAGTACTAATCACCTGTGGGTAGAGTCTGTGATAATTAATGATTAACTCTGATAAGATTTGAAAAAATACTATTAAGGTTTTTAATTGCAAATTTTGATAGTATAAGCAAAACTATTCCAAACCGACATTTTACAGTACTCCTGAGCAGTGAAATGTGAAAACTGATGGAAATGCAATTGTTGGAAACAAAACAGAGCAAAGACGGATAAGAAAAAATAATTTTGGAGGAATGAGAAATGTGTGGAAAAGTGGCTACTCTGCATGGACAGAGATACCATGGAAAGGTCAGGCCTTCACCAGTGCAAACCAACACAGCCCTGCTGGCATGGTGCTGTCTTGGAGCAGTGCCAGTTTATAGATCTGATCATCTCACCTTAAACTTCACTCGTATTTGATTCTTGAGTCCTGAACCACACAAATTCAATAATCTCCACAATTTCTGGGTGAAGTAGTCACACAGCCCCCAAAAAAGCCAGCTCTTCTTTCAGCTGGATTTAACTGGTAGCAGTACAGGCATGGATAGAGCAGGAACAGAGCTAGGGTGGAAGCACTGCTGGGTGAAATTCCACCCACACCTTCCAACACACCTTCACCCCAGCCGGCAACGTCCAGAGCTCCAGCCCAGCCTGGGAGCTTTTGGAGCAGCTTTGGCAGACATGGAAGTTCCCATGGAAGCAAGGCAGGGACACTAAAAGGTCCCAAATCCAATTTTCCCCTGTGGATTGAGCCTCAGCTCATACCTGGCCCTGCAGAAGTGAAGGATGACACAGTGGCCTGTGTGCCACCAGGGCTGGGCCACCTCCCACTGACAATGTCCTGCTCACTACACGAGCCTGGGACTGAGCTGGGAAATCCTGGGGGACACAGTCTCAGCCAAGAGGAGCACTGTCCCATCCTGGCACTGAGCTCAGCACTTCCCAAAAACCCACTCAGCTTCCAGGTGCCACCTCAAATCCATCCTAGAATTCCCACCTGTGTTTGGTGGATTCCCATGCAAGACCAGCCTCTGGAAACTCAGTTTTAGAGACACAGCCCAGCATGGACTTGTCCAAATATGTTGATCCCTGGGCAAGTTGGAAGCTCTTTGATGGGTGTCTCAAGGATTAGGGAGCATCTGCACTTTTGTGAGGATTTATTTCTGACCCTGTGCAAGTGCTTAAAACTCAGCATATTTTCTGCTTTCTTAGAATAACAATTATTCTCCGGCTTGTCCATGGAGCTCAGAGGATGAGAAATAATAAACACACGCTCACCCTTCAGTCCCTAAATATCGGCTCCTTCCCAATCCCTGGCTCAGAGGTAGACCTCAAAAAGAGCAGGTAATTCTGCTCTGCTGTCATCTGTTTCATACCCACCACGTGCCAAACCTTGCAGCAGCACAAGAGGATATTTTATTAGCTGATAAGCTGGACTTCTATTCACTGAGGAAGAAGATTATCAAACAAATTACACTGAGAACCAATAATAGGGGAAAGGTTAATGATTTCTGTAAGCCACCAAATTCACCCACCCCTGTAGTTTACTAAGAAAATTAGGGTTTCTTCATGTTGAGCTTATGGGAGCATTTTACTCATATTTCAACCCTTCTTTCCTCTGAGATCTTTGACATCACTGTTTTCTTGCTGGAGAATTTACATTAAGGACAATTATAAAACAAAAATATACCACCATTCAGGAAAATATACAACTTCTTATCAGAGGGATGTGGATGTTCTTCTTGCCAGTCTACAGACATGGAGATTAAATTTCAGAGAGAGATTTATTTTGTGCTATTGTCCTGTTATTCACCAGAGGATTGTGCAATGCAAGTAATCTGATCAGAATAATGCATAGGGACATATTTCAGAAAACCAATAATTGTGGTAACGTTGAGCTCTGCTAGGTGCCAAAATAAAGTCCAAAATCACTCTCCCTCTTTTCCACAATTCCTTAATCATGGCATCATAATGTGCTGCTCTGTTGTCCATTAAAGCCACAAGCTTGAAGTAATCAATGCTGGACATTTGGAGATTTATTGTAATTTTAGATCTACAGCACTTCTGCTGGCTGAAAAGCAAAATTATAGTTTATAGGTGTGCCATATCTTACATTTTACAGCTTTTACTTCTTTAAGCTGTCTTGGTGTGGGTTTTTCTTCTTGGCTTGAGGTTTTTTTTTTCCTTTCCACCTGAGTGCTGCAGGCTTTTTTATGATGTTAGGAAGCAGTTAAGGCAAACAACAGAAAAAATTACTAAAACTGACTGTATTTAAATTCTGTTTACTTCCTTAACCTTTTGACTTACCTATACAAAAAGTAATCTTTCATAAACAAGTCCCAAACAAAATCATTGCCTATTTTACTTTCCTTAAACCCTTGTGGAATAAGCAGAAATTGTAACAAGATCCTTTTGACCGTTTTTTATTCTGCTCATATTTGCAATGATTTTATAACTGATGCTTGCTTTGCCTCTCCACATTATCACAATCAGTGCATCCTGGGATTAAAAACCATTTAGGGCCCAACTCTTAAAGAAACTCCCCACACAGCAGTATAATGAACACTGTTCCTTTTTATTGTTGCTGGCTTTATTGATATGCCAAAGGCACTGCTAAGCTCAGTTCTCCCTCTAAAAACAAAGGATTGACCCATTTCCCTTCGTGGCTCTGGTACAGAGACAGCACAAAAGCTTTGGGAAAGGTAACCCTGAGACCCTGCACGACCAGTGCGGGGCTGGTCAAATGTTTCACGTGTCTCAAGACAAATCTTCATGAGTTTTCTTTCATTTTTAAGAACGTGTCAGCACAGATTATCGGGAAATCATAAAAGACTTGGGTTGGAAGGGACCTTTAAAGGTCATCCAGCCCAACCCCTCTGTGATAAACAGGGACATCTTCCACCAGCCCAGGTTGCTTGGGTTGTTTGAATGAATTCATCATTCCCTAATCAGTTGTTTGAGGGGTAGAGGGAAAAGGCAATTAATTACCATCCTTAGGAATCCATCCACATCCTGATTCCAGGACAGCTGGTGGCATCCCCCTGCTCCTGCTCCATCCCTGAGGCTGCAGATGAGGTCCTTCAAGTCACCACCAAGGAACCGTCCAGGTTCAGGAGACTACTTCACTGTGCTCTAAACTTCAAGTGATTACAAAAAACTGCTAAAGGAGAGTCAGAATAATAATGGATTCACCAGGTGCTTGCACAGAATGAGCTTCATCCTGTCTTGGATGTTCATGTGACCTGGGGACCAAAATGGGACTCACATGAGTGGATCCTCTGCAACTCAGTTTCATGGATGTGCCAAGATCTGCTCATCATGGAACATGGCAAGAATTAATCCAATGTTTTAGTTAATATTGTGTAACCATGCAGCCCCTCATTTCTTACAGCACCTTTCAGCCAAGTGCAGCTCAAATCCATACGAATGAGGATTCTTTAACCACTGCTGAAGTATTAGAATTCCAGTGAAATACAGCACTGCTGGCACAGAAAATAAATATGAGAGTCCCTGTTAGGAAAGAGAGTGCAGAAAATAAGTTTGATTAATATATTTTAGACAGGTGAGTTATAGCTTAGCCCCATTGAAATGTGACCAGACACTTTGAAACTCTTGCTGGATCCCGTTTGAGAGCACCAATGGGGATGTTTTACATTTCCTGGGAAAGGCAGGCAGCCCAACAGCAAAGTTACTGGGAAAATCTGTTACCCAGTGACCAACAAATGCCATTCCATGCAGCAACTCCTATTTCTGTGGAAGGCCTCACTTCCATAACCCCCCTGGCACGGCGCCAGTGAGTTTTCATGGAAGGAAAAGGTCTCAGCTCAAGTAACAGATTTCCCAAGCCAGCAGGAACAGAACTAGAAACTGTAATTGGAGAACCTAGAAAGAAAAATTCCTAAGTAACTGCCTGTGCAAGCGCTGGAATGGGAATGTTGCTTGTCACAAGACAAGGATATCACAAGATCCCAGAATCCTTGAGGTTGGCAAAGACCTCCAGGATCATCGAATCCAACCTGTGACTGATCCCACCTTGTCTTAAGCCCAGAGCACCGAGTCCAGTCATTCCTTGGACACCTTCAGGGATGGGGCCTCCACCACCTCCCGGGCAGCCCATTCCAATTGCTGACCACCCTTTCCATGAAGGAATTCTGCCTGATGTCCAACCTGAACCTCCCCTGGTGCTGTCTGAAGCTGTTTCCTCTTGCCCTGTTCCTTGTTCCCTGGGAGAGGAGGCTGATCCCCACCTTCCTACAATCTCCTGTCAGGTAGAATCGATCCAGCTAAAAACCAATTGTCACAGAAGGGATGCAAAAGCCTCTGAAAACAAAGCCATGAGGTCTTTTGTATTCCCAGAGCGACCCCAGGCTCTGATCTCCCACTCCTGCAGGGAGGGGGAATGTGGCCATTGATTTCAATGAGTGCAGGATCAAGACCGCAATGCTCGTAGCAGCCATACACATCAGTGTAAACCTATTTGTAACAGAACCTAAGGGCACATTTCATGCATGGCTGGGAGGAAAACCCACTCACAATGGAGGGTAGGAGTGTTCATGGAGAATTTATACTACAAAAGAAAAAGGAAAAACTTTCCTCTATGCCTCTATGTGAATTCATCAATTTAACTTACACTTAAATGGAAAATCGCTATACAGAGACCATAAAAACGTATTATGTTACCAATTGAATGGTTTACACTGCTGGCAAGCTCAGGGAAAACGTACCTTTTCACTATCCCCAGCTTGAGTGAAGCACATTATCAAGGATCCCATATATATCCTTAACTTTTGTACATGGCAATTCTCTTCGCATGTGCTCTCCTTACCCTAAATCAAGTGAGTGATGAGAAGAAGGATGAGCGCGGGTAGAGAAAGGAAGGAGATGTAAAGAAAAAGAAAAGTGGAGAAGGAAAATAAAGAGAAAATAAAGTTAGGGATGAGGAAGAGACAGAAATGGAAAATAGAGCAGGAAAAGGGCAAGGTGTTTCTCAGGAGTCCAGGGTAACAAATGCATCTCAATAAAGGCAGGCTGCTCTAAAAGGAAAACAATTCACACATCTCGCCTTCCTCACGTATATTCTAGTTGCACATGCCAGGAGGCAGGAGGGCAGGAAGAGACCAGAAAACAGGGAAAAGAAGACATGGTTCTGGGCAGTGCCTTGGCTTAGCCAGCTGTTCTGTGCAACAAACCCATTGCTTAGTGCTAAAAGAGAGTATTCTATACCCATCTCCATTCTCTGACTGCCACCGACAACAGATAACGGGGCTGGGGGGCTCCTCTGGACCAGAGCTCAGTAAATGCTGTGAGAAGGGATATCCCAAAGTCTTCTTGTCCTGCTGCTTCCCCACACTGGCAGGGAGGCAAAGGAGGAGCTGCCACAGTATGGCCATGTATCTTCAGAGGTCAATGCATGGAAGTCAGCTGTGGCTGGAGCAGCACATGGCAGATCCAGCATTCTAAAACCAATTTTTCCACTCCCAGAACTGCGGGTATAAATGGATATAAAGCATTTCTGGGTGGGCAGGCCCTGGCACAGGGTGCCCAGAGGAGCTGTGGCTGCCCCTGGATCCCTGGAAGTGTCCAAGGCCAGGCTGGACAGGGCTTGGAGCAATCTGGGATAGTGGAAGGTGGCAGTGGATGAGCTTTAATTTCCTTCCCCACACAAACCTATCAATGATTCTGTGGTTTTCTGCACGGACATCCCTCTGTGCAGGAGGTTATGAAAATGGAAGTTTCTCAAACTACTTTGTCATATTTTATTATTTTTATATGCCAGTGCGCCACATCCCAAAGTTCAGCAGTGCAGACACTGACGTGCAGCATGGGAACAATTCCTCTGATCCATTCCTCTGCCATGCCCTGCTCAGTGGGATCTGGCACAAACAGCACTCTTTGGATGTTCCACTAGCTCAGATTCCTGCCAAACCCCCTCAGAATTAAAGTGCTGGTGACACATGGTGTCCCAACTAGACCCCACACTCTTCCAGTGCAAACCTTGGCGTGAAGGAGATTTCCCCATCCCTGTCCCCTTGCTCACCAGTCAGGGGTCTGACCTCTCCAGAGTGTCAGATTTCAGTCCCCTCTAAAATTTTTTACAGCTCAGAAGTGCAAAGGGAGCAATGAAACTCTCACTTTTTAATGCTGAGCTCCCCAGTGGGGCTGCTGGTCAGGGCAGGGGGTCCTTAGGAGGTTCTCTCCTTCATGGTCCCCCTCCCCCCTCTTCATCTCTCATTCCCATGTAAACATCCACTAATGCAGTGAACAACCATTCCATCCAACCCAAGCACAGGAAAAAAAATTAAGCATAGGAGATTTGGAAAGTGTCGTTGGTTTTGTTCTAAATCCTTTGTTCAAAGTCTGATTGGTCTTTACTCATGAAAAACTCAAAAATTACTTTACTTTTTATTTCTCTTCTCCTTCCCCCATGGAGTAGTTTGGTGAGTATTGAACAGCTCTGTCACAGGGATTATTGATGTTAATCAGGACCACACAGCCACATTACACAGAAGTTTTTGTAGGGACTATCCTAAGGAATATAAATTAACAGTGGAGATTGTTCTGGACTGCTGACTGCAGTGTTGGTTACTTTGTGTTAAGAAAACTGCACTGCGCAAATCCCAGGAGCTCCGAGAATGATGACAGGAATGATCAAAGGAAGGCTGGAAATCTATTTATGAATGAAATATAAAGAGATTGGTAGACAACAATTATACCTCAGAAGGAAGCCCATAAGAGAAGATGTGATGCAGTATAAAAAATACTGATCAGCACAGATGAGGCAGATCAAGAGCTTCAGACTCAAAGCACACAATCAATTAAATGCTAGCAAATTCAAAGCAGATGAAAAGAAATTTTGTGTTGCCCGACCTGAAATTCAGACAAATGAACATTGCTGGGATCTGCACAGCAGCAATATCCCAGATATTTATGTATCATAAAGGAGCAGGATCACTCCTTACAAACTCTGGAAGGGGCATTACACAGCAAAGCCCGTCGCCAACACTGTAACCAGAATGAGATTTAAAGGGAAGATAATTCCCCAAATCCAGTGTTTTTTATGCAGTGGTGGCCATGGAAGGACAGGGAGCAGGGGTGAGGTGGGAAAGCAGAGGTGCAGCAGTGCTGATGAAGCATCTCAGACACATTTACTGTGCAGTCGCAGCCACGCATTTTATGAAACTCTGGCTGACCCACAACGACGTGCTAAAATCACTTGGAAAAAACCCCATTAATTGTGTTGGGAGCCCATGCTCATAATTATGACCCACCTGACCTTCATTGACCCCAGCAGTGACGCTGGTGCTAAAAGGACGCGTTGGAAGCGGCTGCGTGTCGGGTTCTGCTCAACCCAAGCTGCCTGAAGAAGAGCCACATAAAAATGCTGTTAAAATAAACTTTGGTAGACAGAGACCTGGTGTAAACCAAGTGTAAACTCTGAGTGGATTTTTACTACAGACCCATAAACCTCGGAAAATAAAAGTTTGTGGAGGAAACAGAGAGAGACATCGCTCATGGTGACGCCGGGTGCTCCCAGGGTTTGCAGGCATCGGCTCCCCCCCTGCAAATCTCACCTTCTTTTCCAAAGCTGTGCCTGTAAATGGCATTCCTGAAACTTCCTTACAGCCTCTTCTATCACAAAATTATTTCAGTGCTGGCACCCTTCCAGTCCCAGGCCGCAGCCAGCAAGGCAATTCCTTTCCTCCACTTCTTTTTCTCGTGTCCCTCAGGAAAACTTCACGGAAAAGACACAGCTTTTGTTGGTTGTAGCACGTCAAGATACCAAAATTGCTCCTAATTGTAACATTTGTAATTACTTCTAGCTTTTAATTTTTATAATGACTCTTCATGGTTCTATTGACCAGAGGGAAAATTTTAATCCCAAGTGTGCCCAACTGTCAAAATTGCCATTACACTTCAGGTAAAAAAAAGGCTTTTAAGAAGTCATAAAGTTTACTTATTGAAAATTAGAAATGAATATTTATTGTCAGGTTTCCATCGGAGATTGAAACCTTTTATTTAACACCGGCTGGAAATGTAAATTATTCAAATGTTTACATTTGAATGCTGCTGGACTCCAATGATTCCATTTTCTGCAGTGTGACAGTGGTAAGATAATGAAAAGCTTCATCAGAGGGTTAAGCAAACATCCAGCTGCAACTTTTCATGGCAGTGGAAAAGGTTCAATTCAGGCAGCCCTGTGCTCCTGCAGAAACCCTTGCAACCTGAAAGGAGCCACAAGGAAGATGGAGAGAAATTTTACAAGGGCCTGGAGTGCCAGGAAAAGGGGGAATGGCTTCCCTCTGCCAGAGGGCAGGGTTAGATTGGATGTTGGGAAGGAATTCTTCCCCATGAGGGTGGGGAGGCCCTGGCACGGTTTGGGCAGGAAAAGAGGGATGCAGCCATAAAGGCAAGAAGCACACTTTATGTCCTTAAAAAACCTTTCAAACAACCAAACTCAAAGGTGTTGAATGGATAAAGCAGCAAAGTTTGGAACTTTTTAGTGCCAGGGTTTTTAATTCTTTCCATAATTTTATTTGAGAGGTAACCGAGAAGGTGTCTCTATCACTGCTCTTCTCCAGGCTAACTCAGTCTCTCTCCCCACTCAGGACCAGCCTTGCACCAGCCAGCAGAGCGGGATCCAAAGGCAACACCAAACCCCAGGGAAGGCTGGAGAGCACCACACCCCTTCTCCAGCTCCCAGTCCCATCCCAGCCCTGGGAGATGCCCCAGTTCCAGCACAGCTCAGAGAGGACGAGCTGGGCTGGCGTGGTTCACAGGTGATATTTTCTGCCTTAACTGAGGCTTTTCTGAACTTCAGCCATGGATTTAGGTGGTTAATTTTTCCCCCTCTCCAGGGTTTTCATGGGATATCCTGTTCATGCATTCAGAGCCTGCTATACAGGTGACAGGAGTTTCTTGTATTTAAAGAAAAAACAAAAAACACACGCACTCAAGGAGAAAAATGTTTTTTAACCAGTTAAGACAATTTTTTCTACCTCATAAAGAACCAAAAAGAGGCAAAAGCCCAATTTTCCCACCATTCCCACCTCAGTTCCAGCCCTCACCTGTGTCACTCCCGTTAGGCACAGTCCAAAGCTCTGCAGCTGCCCCTGTATTTTCTGCCAGTATAATTTTTTTAAATACACAAATATTATACTCCAGGGCATGTTTTGCTGGGCCAACAATACATGCCTCACTTTTATTATGAGGCACAAGCCCTTCGGTTTCATGTCTTTTGACCTCCCAAGAAATGTATTAATGACCCTATAAAGCTCTCTCTGGCACGTATTCATATTAATACAATATACTCCTTTGTTTTTTTATATTACATAATAAAAGGGGGGAGAGAGGAGGGGAAAAAAAGACAGTTGTTTCAATATCCTTCCACCACAGAGCATAGTTCAGTGGGAAAATAAACCAAAAACAGTGATCCGAAGAGGGGTAGCTGACATTAAGCCCGATTTTAGGCTTATTTCTATTCCTACATATTTCTCTTGCCTTCAGTTGTGACTCTGCTCAATTCAAAATCCAGCTGCTGCTTTTGAATGCCTCCTCTCTGCTGAAGAAACCACCTCCTTCCGAGCAGCATCCAGGGTCAGCCACAGGGACGGGCCAGGGGAGCAGTTTTGGGTAACAACTTCCCCTCCCTCCGCCTGGGTCTCCCTCCCAGGCACCACATTC
The DNA here is from genome assembly GCF_031753505.1 of Anomalospiza imberbis. Classification (NCBI taxonomy): domain Eukaryota; kingdom Metazoa; phylum Chordata; class Aves; order Passeriformes; family Viduidae; genus Anomalospiza; species Anomalospiza imberbis. Next base: position 34,240,299 of record NC_089688.1, read on the forward strand.
CACTTGTTGCTTTCAACCTGGAGCTGGGGAATGGCTCTGAAGGATTAGGGTGGAGCAAAAGGAAAGATCTTCGATGAGTGCACGATTTGTGCCTTAAAAAATGAGCAAATCACAAAAATAATTGTGGAAGTAACTTCTGCCACTACCTCGTCGAATTATTTTTTATTCCCAGAGCAATTTGAATGAATTTTCTGGAGAATTGGTTCAATATTTGGGTTACTCCTTGATCCTGTGAGCACACTGGGAGTAAGTTTGGCCGTGACTGGTTCACGTATCTCGACACGGGTTTGGTACCCACGGACATCCTCCAGTGCTCCAATCCTGCTTTTTGACAGAGGGGCTGAATTAAAATCCCTATCAAAACCTCACCCCCAGTCTTGCCAGGCCATTGTCTGTCCCTCAATAGCAGAGTGGACATAAATCTCTCACCCCTCACTGGTAGCACAACAGCCTGGCTCCGAGCAAAGCCAGCGATGACTTACATCCGGCTGATACAAACAGGGTAAGTTTTAGCTAATCTTTCAGTGAATCTAAATTCATGATAAAAAAATCAAATTGTAAACTCGAAGTGAGAACACCAAAGGCTGTCCCAGATTTCTGAAGAAACAACCAGAATAATGATTTATTTTTTTTTTTTTTTTTTTTTTTTTTTCTGTTTAAAAGACAAATCAACCCAAATTTGGACTTCAGTGTCCTCAGGACTGCTTCAACATGGGAAATAAGGGCAAATCTGGCCTTGCTCCTACTTAACTCTGGGAATTTTTCCTCCTACTTTGAAAGGAAAAACATCACAGTTCATAAAGTGTGGCCTTTTTGTTAACACAGAACTACTTTTTTGCTTCTAACACTTCCAAAAAAACACTTCAAAAGTTAATAGAAGCGATTTAGCCAACAGCTCTTTTGAAAGGAAGTCTCCAAGCTGAACTCCAAATTTTGATAAAGTGGAGAAAGTGTCACCCACAAAATAATAGAAAGCACTCCACACACCTCAAGAACTCTAAGAGAGCCTTTTCCAACATTTTTTACTTCCTAGCGGCATCTTAGTTTTTGTTTATCTTTGATATTTAAGGCAAAATAGATGGGAATATTCATAATTAATAATGAGTAAACCAAGAGTTTAGTCTTTTTATTAATTTTTAAATTTAGAAAATTATTAAAAAACATGAAGCTGAAGTTATTTGGCAGGCGCCTTGCAATGCACATAAATAAATCTCTTTCAGCAAGTCCCCAAGGGCTTTAGGCAAAACTTTGTGAATGCCAAAGAGGAAATCTAAAAACAATTTCTGGCTTGGTAGTTGAGCCAAAAAATGGACATCAGGTCCAAAATGCAGTATGAAATATTAGTTTTTGTGCTCAAGAATGAAGTGAGGGATGTTTTCAGCTCAGGAGTGTCTAAGGAGCTTTCCAGTGAACCAGAGTAACAAAGATTTTAACCATTAACCATTTAATCATCAACAAGAGCTTCACTTTAGGGATTTTACTGCAATTCTTTGGAGGGAATCATGGACAACAAGGGGAACAGGGTTTGGGTTTTTTCTGTTTTGGTAAGCAAAACATTTTGTGAGAACTTTCCCAGCCATTTTTAATTCAGGTCAATACGCAGAAAGGCATCGTGGTCTAGAGAGGATTCACCAGTAGGGTTGTGTTGATGTCTCTATGGAGGATATCCAGTTCATTCCATTGGGATCCCAGTGACATCTTTAAATTCCTTCTCCAACATGAAAGAGTCAAATTTCAGGGCAAGCTGAGAGAGCGGTTAGAAAACAGCTCTGTGCTGAATGTCCCACAGAGCATTTGGAAACGGGGACAAGTCTGGTGACAATCAGGCTTTAGAAATAGAAATCTGGGCCACCTGGTCTATGGAACATGTCCCTGCACGTGGCAGGGAGTGGAACTGGGTGAGGTTTAAGGTCCCAACCCAAACCAGTCTGTGATCCTGTGGCTGTGGTTCTTGATGCTCCAAGCAAAGTCACCAAAGTCAGGGAAACTCCTGTCACGGCTGATCTGTTCTTCTGCACCTCACCCAGGGAACACATCGACACACAGATCGAAATGCCCCCCGGGCCCCTCAGTTTACAAACTTTTCAACATTTTGCAAAAGACCAAACTTTGCATGTAAGGTTACAACATGCTTGTTCCAGCAGAGAAAACCTCTGTGGGCTTTGCAGCAAATGTGGCACCAAAGGCTGTAAGAAAACCCACGTGGGAGAAAGTACTCCAAAGAAAGCTGCACTTTTAACCATTGCATTGATCATGGAAAAGGTTATCAAGCCCTGGAATCGACTTTCCAGGGAAGTGGTGGAGTCACCAATACTGGAAGTGTTCAAAATGTGTGTAGATGTGGCACTTGAGGACAGGGTTTAGTGGTGACTGTGCTGGCAGTGCTGGTTGATGGTTGCACTTGATGATCTCAAAGGTCTTTTCCAACCTCAATGATTCTACAAGCATCACTTTTACTGAAGATCTGCTGCTTTGTCTCAGTTGGTGGCAACCTTTAGTTACAAAAAAACCAGAATTGGATCTCTTAACATGCTGCCACCTGAATTTCCACTCTGGTTCTACCAGTGCCCTCCCCTCCAGCCCAGTTATCCCAGGATGGGCACACAGGGGAGCAAGGTGAGAAGCAAAAAGAGTATGAAACGGGGGATTGCCAGAGTTCTAAGGATCATCTTCTACCTAATTTTTACAGATATCTGACCCAAAAAGCACCCACTGAGTGACCACAAAACCAGCAAATACCTTATGGAAAATCTGCACTTGTGCTGCCATTTCCCCTGATGCAGAAGAGCAGCGGTTTCCTGCAGACAAATATGAAAACAAATATATTTTACAGAGTCCCAACTCTCCTCATTCTCCTTGCACAATAAACTATAGTTCTGGAGGGACAAACTTGAAGGAATCACACACAAACTTCAGCTCTCCATGAGTATTGGCTGTCTGCAGCATCTGCCCCTGCAAGGAAATTTGCATCTTCAAACAAAACATCAGCAGAATTGACAGATTCTTGTTTAAATAAGGTTTGTTCCAGCTTTGAGATCTCTAACTATTGTTATCAACAATACAAATGAGTGTTTATGGAAAGAGGATATATTAATTCCTTCCTTCCCCTGATTAAAAACATTGTACGGCTCACTGCAAATCGGAGAGTTGTGATTTTGAAATTCCTGTAGACACCAGCTCCCAGCAAGCTGATCTTTTATGCATCGTGTCACTTCCCGGCTGCCTTTTGCTGAAAATGAATATAACAAAATGAAATATACCCCCTAAAAATTCCACTGGAAATACTCCTTCATCAGAGCTGGTTTGCAAGTGACTGATTCTTGGGGAAAAACTCGGTGTGTTTTTGAAAAGGGCTCATGTTAATTCTTTAACTTCTTTTCTGCCTCTGTCACGGTCGGGACTGAAGCGCTCGAGACGGAAATTCGTTTTCAGACTCAGACGTTTATTATTTCTTATCTATATTACAGTCCTACAAGTCATGATTTCTACAGCATTCTACTAAGAAGCTACAAAATGCCTAGCTTCTAGAAAAATGCTATAAAATGCCTAAACTATCCAATTAAGAAATGACACCTAAATTACTTTTACTTTTAACCCAATAACTAATTGCCCAAAGTCTGCAGTGTGGACTTTTCTAACCAATTACATAATACCACCCAAACCCATGGAGGTGAAGGTGAAGGCCTTGTCCATGGTCTCAGGTCAAATGTGATGTTCTCTTGTGGGTCTGTGCCCTTCAGCACAGAAAGTTTAAAATTCTCAGCATCCAGGGTTCCAACATCCTCACGTTTGTATTGCCCAGCTTGGACTAAAAATCCTCTCAGGGGTTTCTCTGGCGACAGTGTAAAGTTAAAAACATTTCCTGAGCATCTAAACCAGGAACCCCCCACTCTTGCTCTCATCTCCCCACCTCTGGAGTTAAGCCCAAAGTTTAATCTGTCAGCATCAGTGATCCTGATTTGTTCAGTTTGCTGGGATTGGTCAAGCTCATTTCTGACAGGAGGCTTGTGGGAGGGTCTAGGAGACACAAATGAGCCTGATGACACCCACGTGAGACATTCTCTGCACAGGAAAATTGATGAGAAAAAGGAGCCACTCATGGTTTTTTGTTAATGAACAAAATTCATTTATTGAAGCTGTTATGAAAAGTCTGTTTATTTATAGAATAATAGAGTCACAGGACGATTTGGGTTGGAAGGACCCTAAAGCTCATTTTGTTGTGACCCCTGCCATGGGCAGAGACACCTTCCACTAGACCAGGTTGTTCAATTCCCCATCCAGCACTTTCTGGGATGAAGCATCCACAACTTCACTGTGCAACACAATTTACTCAACTAAAAGCACTGAGTTTCTTACACTGACCTACAGAAAAATTTGGCTCCATGACCTCTCTACTGAAAAATTAGTAAAGACTAAAAATGTCACTTCATAGTCTTCTTTTCCTGTGGGTTTCCACAATTATTTGGGTGGCAAAAGGCCTTTCTTTCTTTCTTTCCTTTCTTTCCTTTCTTTCTTTCTTTCCTTTCTTTTCTTTCTTTCTTTCTTTCTTTCCTTTCTTTCTTTCTTTCTTTCTTTCTTTCTTTCTTTCTTTCTTTCTTCCTTCCTTCCTTCCTTCCTTCCTTCCTTCCTTCCTTCCTTCCTTCCTTCCTTCCTTCCTTCCTTCCTTCCTTTCTTTCTTTCTTTCTTTCTTTCTT